>NC_046666.1:111581268-111588667 GCF_010883055.1 Belonocnema kinseyi | reverse complement strand
CCCCCCCCCCCTTAACCCATTAACGCTGAGGTGTTCAGATTTATACAACGCATTCTCTATTGCTGACGGTACGATATTTTTTGTTCAAAATATTATATCAGAGGTTTTCGAGGGTGCCCTTTTTATTGCCGATGTCAGTTTTTTATTATAACCCATAGAAGATCTAATATGGCGGCCACAATTTAGAGCTTTAAAAAAGAACAAAGGATCCCGCACAAAATACCAACAAAAAGCGTGCAGTCATTTGGAACCAAACTTCGCACATTGATAAAACAAAAGAAGACTGGACTGCGCGGAATGCTACTGCGCACTCTGTGTGCATTCTAATGTTCACATTCGCTGTATGTGCGCGCCCTTCTACGCCGCAGACAGTCTTCGATCCCTAGCTGGCTCACTGAGCTTGCGAGGCTTTTATGACGTATTATGCGTAGGTGGTGAAATTCGTTTTTTGCTACAAATCCTTCCATGTTAGAGATCACGTTTGAGTGGCGGGCTAACGGTTGGATGCGTAAGTAATAAAATTCTTTTTGTATTTGAAATCTGTCTAGCGGTTACATTTCGTGTCGATCGTAATTTTTGTATATAGTGAGTTTTAGAATTTTCACGCTACTGTTCATTATAAGAAAAAAATGAGTTCAAGAACTCCTTGCGCTAAGAAAGTGAATACGTCTTGTCACGTTTGTGGAAAGTATGAAACGGAGAAATAACGTTGATCAAGTAATGATTCGATAAAAACGTCATACTTCAACTGCTATGGGACTTCAATGAAAAATTTGGATAAAGCGTGGGTACCAACCTCAATTTGTCATGCTTGTAGATCAAATTTGTCAAATTGGGAAAATGAAAGTACCAAGACGCAGACTGTTATTCAACCACCTGTTTGGCGTGAGTGCAACGACCATGATACTGATTGTTACTTTTGCTTATGCAAAACAGGAGGTTTTTCTAAAAAGTATTTGGAGAAGCTCGTTTACCCTGATGTAAAAAGTGTTACAACATCCTTATGCAATTCAAGATTCTTCTTGGGAAGAATCAGATGATGAAAGTCCTAAATTTTTTTACTAAGACGGATTAGACGATTTTACACGTGACCTTGATCTTTCTAATGATAAAGCTGAACTTTGCACTTCAAGACTCAAAGAGAGGAAACTATTGTTACCTGGCACTAGAGTAACTGTTTACAGAAATAGAGAAGAAAAGTTTATCAAGTATTTTCCAATGGACAGTGGGATTGTGTATTGTAATGATATCGAAGGACTCATTAATTTTTATAAAATAAACTTATATACGCCAGAGGATTGGCGTATTTTCATAGATTCGTCTACAGAAAGTCTTAAAGCAGTACTATTACATAATGGAAATAAGTACGCTGCAATTCCAGTAGGTCACTCAACTACACCGAAATAATCGTATGATACTTTCCAATTACTCCTGATAAAAATAAAATACAATGTCCATAATTGGCTTATTTGTGGTGACTTCAAAATGATAAATCTTATAGTAGGTTTACAATCAGGAAACATTAAATACCCTTGTTTTCTTTGCCTTTGGGACAGTCGTGCAAGGGATGAACATTGGATAACGGAGAAATGGCCAGACAGATTGGAGTGGACAGTTCGTCAGTATAATGTTGTTTATGAAAGTCTTGCTGATAGAAAGAAAATATTATTGCTACCACTTCATATAAAACTAGGGTTAATGAAGCAATTTGTGAAAGCCCTAAACACTGAAGGAGAATGTTTCAATTATATCAGATCTACATTTCCGCATTTAAGTGATGCCAAAGTTAAGGAAGGTATTTTTGTTGGGCCTGATATAAGAAAACTTATTAAAGATGATGACTTTATCAAAACCATGGCATCTATTGAAAAGGATGCATGGTTGAGTTTCAAAGATGTCGCGCAGAAATTTTGTAGGGAACAATCGAGATCCAAAGTTTAGGACTATTGTATCTAGTATGTTAAAGAATTTTAAAAGATTAGGTTGTTTGATGAGTATGAAATTACATTTTCTCAAATTTCATTTAGATTATTTCCTAGGAAATGTTGGAACATTCAGTGAAGAAATGGGATAACGCTTTCATGAAGACTTTTACCAAAAAGAGCAACATTATCAAGGTCGATGCAATGTAAGAATGACGGCCGACTATTGCTGGTCCTGGCAAAGAAATGATAATGACCCTGCTAGTCATAAAGGAAAGTCTCTTCAACGATCGTTTGACATGAAGCGCGAACGTTTCCATAAGAAAACAAACAATTAGTTTCACCTTCATTGGATATAAAATCGTAAGTCTTGCCTTAACTGACTGGGCAATCGTAAGTCTTGTTTTGACTGGCTGGACAATTCAAAGTCTTGCCTTGACTGACTGGGCGATTCACAGTCTTGCCTTGACTGGCTGGGGGATACAAAGTCTTGCCTTTATTGGCTGGGCAACTCAAACTCTTTCCTTGATTGGCTGGGCAATCTCTAGTCTTTACTTGATTGGCTCGAAAATATTAAGTACTTCCTTGCGTAGCTGAACAATTCCAATTCTTGCCTTTACTGAATGGGCAATCGTAAGTCTTGCCTTGACTGGCTGGACGATTCAAAGTCTTGCTTCGACTGACTGGGCGATTCAAAGTCTTGCCTTGACTGGCTGGGCGATGCAACTTCTTGCATTTATTGGCTGGGAAATTCAAAGTCTTTCCTTGATTGTCTGGGCAATCTAAAGTATTTCCTTGATTGGCTGGGCAATCTTAAGTTTTGCCTTAATTGGCTAGAAAATATTAAGTACTGCCTTGCGTAGCTGAACAATCCTAAGTCTTGCCTCACCTGAATGGGCAATCGTAAGTCTTTCCTTGATTGGCTGGGTAATCTAAAGTCTTGCCTCAATTGACTGGAAAATATTAAGTACTTCCTTGTTTATCTGGACAATCCCAAGTCTTGCCTTAACTGGCTGGGCAATCGTAAGTCTTGCCTTGCCTGGCTGGACTATTCAAAGTCTTGTCTTGACTGGCTGGACGATAAAAAGTCTTGTCTTGACTGGCTGGAAGATAAAAAGTCTTGCCTTTATTGGCTGGGAAATCCAAAGGCTTGCCATAATTGGCTGGGCAATCTAAAGTCTTGCCTTAATTGGCTGGAAAATATTAAGTACTTTCTTGCTTAGCTGGACAATCCCAAGTCCAGCCTTAAGTGGCTGGAAAATATTGAGTCTTGCCTTAGTAAGCTGAAAAATCCTAAGTAAATTTACAATATTAAATAAACCATAATAGTAAAGTTTTTTTTAAAGCCCTAAATGTTTTCCATTTTCGCTCTTCTAGAAGTTATAACAAAAAACTGAGCCAATCAAAAAGGAAACCCCGAAAATCCCTCAGATAACATTTTTAAGGGACAATGGCATACCATCTCGGGGTTAATGGGTTAATACGCTAAATTGAAAATTTTTATTTCAAGGTTAGCCCACTTATAGTGTGGAATTCAATTATTTCAGGAAATGTAAACGACTAAATTCGCTGCTCCCAGGGTTAGGTCGTTTAGCCTGCTTATGATTTGGTAAGGGTGATTTCTGGGTTTAGCTAGATTAGCAGGTAGGTGGGTTAACCCACTTGTGGCATGGAACTTCATTATTCCAAGAAAAATATGCGACTAAACTTATTTTTCCCAGAGTCAGATGGGTTAGCATCCTTGTGGCTTGTTAGGGCTGGTTTCTACCCCTAGGAAACGGCTTCCGTAGAAATGAAAAGAGACGGGTTCCATATTTTGTTCTGTTTTATCAATGTGCAAAATTTGGTTCCAAACGACTGTACGCTTTTTTGTTGGTATTTTGTGCAGGATCCTTTGTTCTTTTTTAAAGCCCTAAATTTTGGCTGCCATATTGAATCTTCTAGGGGTTATAACAAAAAACTGACACCGACAATTGAAAGGGCACCCTCGAAAACCCCTGAGATAATATTTTGAAGAAAAAATATCGTACCGTCAGAAATAGAGAATGCGCTGTATAAATCTGAACATCTCAGCGTTAATGGGTTGAAACGCTAAAATAAAAAATTTCAAATTACAATATTTTGGTGAAAAATAAAGATATCCTAATAAATCCAAGTATGTTTTAAAGGGGAAGATTAGTAATTTCAAATTCCATATTAGCTTGTGTGGTAGACATTTTTCTTGTACAGTTACATAACCTCAAAAACAGCTAAAAACGCGTTTTTTACACTTTTAGGTTAGGATATCTTGAAACCCTGACGTACAGGAGCAATTTTGAGTTCGGATTCGGATTCAGCGCATCAAAATCCTTCAGAAGTGTTTGCAACAAGGGTTGCTTGGCACACTTGTGTTATACAGGGTCGAGGTAGAAGGATTGGGAGCTGAGTTCCTATGATGACTGGTGATTATGTCACTTGACACTGTTTATTTTTATATTCTCCAGGGTTCATTAGTGGGCAGGATTGACTGAGCTAGGGGTAGTATTTTTGTGCGCAAAGGTGCGCAAGGCTACCGAGAAAGCCCACGGGGGAGAGGACGCAGGAGTAATCGGGAGAGGAACATTTTTGGGTCCAGGGTAGTTGTCGGATTACCTGGGTGAGATGATGCCTTTTGCCTCTACGAATATTAGGAAGTTGTGAATGCCATAGTAGCGAAAGTCCCTTTGGAATATGTTTTCCTGGTATTCTCTAGAATTTGGAACTTGGGATCCTGAGCATTGTACGCACTCAAGGGGTGCCGTTCGCGTTAAGGCAGGAGGAAGCATCGGCATGGGCGTCATCACGGCAACGTTTGCAGCGAGCTTGTAAATGCATTGTAAAATCAGCATTGTAAATGGCCACATTTCTTAGAGGGTTCTTTCTTTGAAGGTTAGCGAAATGGAGCGCGAGGAGAGGAGGGAAAATTTGTTTGTATATTTTCACAACACTTTTTCTGCCAACACGACGAACATCTACAATCTCAATCGACTGGGTATTTCTGAGGATAACTAGATTATCTTTTATTTAATTCTTTGAATGTTTAAGAGGGATACCGCCAAGGATGCCCTGAGAGGTGACGAAATATGATGGGATGAAGGCCCTCAAGCCCATGTTCTTAAGAGATTTGTCAGTGTTAGCAAGGCATTCTATAACCATCTTACACGGATCCCCGTTCAGTTCTTTCGCAGGAATATTCGGGAATAGCCTGTGTGTTGGGGTCGTTGCTGAATTGCTGTTGTTGTCCGTCGTTACGCTGTATTTAGTCGTTAATCTATCTTTTGATATTCCGGTCAGTAACGTTGAATTCAAAAGGATCCATAAGTTCGGAATCGTCATTGTCCTTTGGAAGAGTTTGAGAAAGAGATTTCATAATGTCACTGTTCTCTGTCTTGTGTCGTTTCGATCTCCTCATAGTAAGAAGGCATTCGGCGTCTTTAAAAACATCTGAGGTTGGTTTATTGTGCAGGTCGATGTTTTTATTACTCACCAGAGGGTCTGGTGAGTCCGTGCTTGAGGAATGCCTCCGCCTAGAGGAGTTTCCGCACAAAAATTTAAGCCTAGTATTTGAAAGCATAGCTTTTCTCTAGCACCCAGGTAATGAAAACAGGTAACAGATGGCTTCTTGATAACAATTAAGAAGCTGAACTCCCATGCGGAGTGCATATTTAATAAGAGAGAACGCCCACATTCGGAAAGCTCGGAAAATTCACTTCGTAATCAAAACACATCTACCATAGACTGCCGTTAACTCGTCTGCGACTATAAAACGATTAACGAAGCCGCGCATGTGCTGTTGGTTGCTTAATGTTTATAAATATAATTTATAACCATGCATATCATTTAGGTGATGTAAATTTATTATTTTTTTTTATAATAATATTGAATTTTCACAGCTAAGTTATTGAAAAAAGGCATTACAAAACAACATTTTTAAAAGTTTGAGGGCAAGAACGCATGACGCCAAACTTCAGTCTAAAACCTAAACCATTGTTCCATCGGAGCTAGTTCGAGTACTTGAATTTCGGTCGATAGTTATTCAGTACGGATTTCCTTCATTCGTGTTTTCTCGTAAACCGCTTTCTAGCACACTACCCATACCAATATACAGCATCGTATCATTCACCAAAAACCAGCTAAAAGATAATACAAATTTAAAATTATAAAATTTTTAAGTTACCGCTGCGAAAGTGAGAAGTTCAGAATTTACGGGTTACGATAATTTCAGATATCTAACTTTTTTTAGAAGTTTAAAATTGAAGCAAATATCATGTGTTTCGTAAACGGAATGAGATTTATAAATAAAATAGTTTTAATAATTTAAAGAAAATTTTAAAAAGGGATTGGGGTTGATAGCTGCCGACTACTGTAAATCACTATGCCCGCCGGATGCAATAGGATCATTATACGACCGTCTCATCGATCCTAGTGCTACCAGATTGCCAAGTAAATCAATCCTCTAGACTTTATCAATTATAATTTTATGGCTTAGTTTATCAAAGTATTTTGCTGTATCGAAATAAATCATATCTACTTATTTTTTGTTACGGAGTAAGTTGCCTACAAATTGTATATAAGTTGTTAGATTCATTACAGTTGATCCATTTGTAACGAAACCGTGTTGATTTTATGTGACATGAGGTTCCATTATAGCTGAAATAAACTTTGCCATACACGGTTCAAAGACCTTCGAAAAATTATTTAAGATTAAAACAAGTTTGTTTTTTGAGAGAATCTCCTTGTTTCCATTTTTTAAAATAGGACAAATTTCTGGCCTTCTTCCAAGTTCTAGAATAAAAATCTTTTTTAATGCGAGAAATCACCGCACATATCTTGAGGAAGAAGCCAAGAATCTGATTTTTTCTTGAGATTTGTTCATGCTTAAATAATTTCATTAATGTTTTTTATATCTTCTTTTTCAGTTTTGAATTTATGTCCTAAATATTGGCTAGTGTTTCATAGTGCTTTTACAACTATTTGATAATCTTTTGTGTATACACTCTCAAATTATGAAGTGAAATAATTTACAATTTCCTGCGGGTCATTAATCACATGATCATTAATAAACATTACTTAAGGAATTCTAGATTTGTTTCTCAGGTTTTCAGACATGACTAGAGCCGTTTTGGTTCCTTAATTAAGGATTCCTGTTGTCTTTTTGTAAGTGCCTTGTAATCTATCTCTATCAGCCTCTTTTAAGTCTGTTATCTCACACATTCTATCCCAATCGAGCAAGTTCATATTTCTAGCTAAAAGGTCTCTATTCACTTTTTTTAAATTATATCTCGCTCGAGTTAGCTCTAGACTTTTAAAGTTATTGATATGATTTTTCTCTTTTTTCACGATTAGATTTATATATATACGGAAAAAATTGCGGTAAACCGTTCTCTCGAGAAGTCGCGCTGTTGCGCTGAATGAGGGGACGTTGCATGACCTCTCAGAGAGACAGCTTTTATCGTTTT
>NC_046666.1:111552981-111581168 GCF_010883055.1 Belonocnema kinseyi | reverse complement strand
AAAACGATAAAAGCTGTCTCTCTGAGAGGTCATGCAACGTCCCCTCATTCAGCGCAACAGCGCGACTTCTCGAGAGAACGGTTTACCGCAATTTTTTCCGTAATGTGATCCTAGCTTAAATAATTGTAGTAATATAGTTACTTGAGGTCATCAAATTAGAATTAAAAAAATAGTTTTACAAAGATCTATTGTGCAATTTAATCCGGAGCGTGCCGCTGCACTAGGCCTGTGGCGGCTCTGCGTGCTCGGTCGTAGTAAAACGTTTTTCCGAAATTTCTTTCCGTAAAGTACAAACCTGTAATGATCCTGACGTAACATTTGATAATATTTTTGAACTTTGTAATGTTCAAGATTTGTAAACATCAGGTCAATGCATCAGTGCAGTAAATATACTCTTATATATTCATAGTAAAAATATTCTTTAAAAATATTAGTAAATGATTTGGAGAGCTTTTCAACAAATGGCAAAATCACTATTTTGTAGTAGTCAAATGCTTGTGAGTTCTAAATCAGTGCGTTAATATTCTTTATCTTTTCAATTCTTTTATTAATGTAGTTTTTACAAATGGAATAGAATAATCTTTCTGTTTTAGAATTTCTATAATTTTTAATATATTATCATCTCTAAATTTTGCATCAGATAATTGAGTAGCCCTATCCGTAAGACTGTAAATAGCCGCAATTTGGTCTCTAGTTCAAATATTAGATTAAAAATTTATATATCTACTAGAATTAATGTCCTTGCGATACTGATTAGTAATGAGTTTGTTGTTTTCCAGAATGATAGTAACGTCCAAAAAATTAAATTTTGAATTATCTTCAATTTCAATAGTAACCTGGAATTTGGGATGGTATGCATTAAAAGCCTCTAATAATTGATAAATATTATCTTCATGCAAGCATTTGAAAACATCGTGCACATACATGTAGAAGGAAACATAATCAAAAGAAATATTCCTTAATACATCTTGCTCCAGTTTTTCCATAACCAGATTTGCAATTGCACTAAATAACGAAGAGGCTATAGGCTTACCGAACTTTTGTTTAAAACATTAATTTTGAAAACTGCAATCTAAAGATATTTGATATATCAAAAGTTTTGATTTTATCCAAAAGTTCCCAGCTGCTTTTAACAAAAGTATTACTTTTTCCAATTATTTGTTTTTAAAGTAGACTAGCGAATTTAGATAATAAAAGTAACGGAGATCCAGAAAAAGAAGTAACTGGTCTTATAGGATTTTCCGTTTTATGAATCAGCAGATCAAAAACCAACATCATCGTGTAGAAGGCATTTTAAATTTGTGTTAATTATTCTATTAAATTGTTTTAATTATAAATCATTACTAAATTATATGAATAAGGGTTGTTTTCTACGAAAAAATACGATCCGTTGCTCGAATAAAATTCTGTAAATTGAAGTTCTCAGTTATTAAAATGAGGTTATTATATCTTACGAGGGTACATTAGGAGTCATGTGAATTCAGTTAATAATAATATATTAATAATTTACTATACTAACATACAAACAAAATCAAAGTCATTTTTTATTTCGTTTGTATTCATTTCATAAGGATTCCATTCATTTTTTACTGCTTCCAATGCTCCACCATCTGCAGAAGTAGTTCAGTCACCTCTATAGCAAGAAAAATTTTATTCATAAAATAGTTCAGTTGATTTGATATTATGTCTACTTGTAAGACATGTTTTTGTAATTAGGAAATTGCGGAAGCATGCGTTTATCTTCTGTATTTTAGTATTTGTGCCGCTTGTTTTTTAATAGCAGATGTTGGATTCTTCCAAGGCAGAAAATAGGATTGGTCCTCTTGTTATTTTATGTGTATCCTTTGTTGTGTATTATTATTTATGTTATCTACAGTCTGTATCAAAAGGGCGTCTACACCATATCTGTAAGATGGATTTATGGAATTCAAAAAAATCTTATAGTACTATGAAGTTCATCAATTGTAATTTCTCGTCAGTACCTAGTAAATCGTCTAGTCTCCATTGTTGTTGGGTATAGCTTGACGACTTCTTAGCATACTTTTTACGAGATTTTCGGCGTAAGTTGCAGTAAGTGACCTCCATATATTACGAACTTGGTAAGAGAGCTGCTTCAGGTTGAAAACGCGCTTCCTCTGAAGCTTCCTCTTTATGATAGATCATATATTTTCAATTGGATTTGCATCTGGAGACTGTGGAGGCCAATCCAAAGTCGTGTTGATATTTTCCTCTTTACACCGTGTAAAGATCTGGTAGCGATGTTTGGGTTCGCTATCCTCCTGTATAAACGCCACTGAAAGATCTGATAAATGACGAAACAAGGGATTATCCTCACTAATGAAAACCCCCGGACCCAGCCGCCTTTTGCCTACAGGATCGTATATTATGGTGAATACGCTCTTGTGATACATACTGTAAAGATCCTTTATCTCTTGGGCTGTCTGTGTACGTATATGTTTAACCGTTTCTTTATGTTTTTGTTGTATTTTAATGTGGTCTGCTACCGGTATGTGAACTCCCATTAAATTTGCTGAAAGCTTGTTCTCTTTTTCACAGCTGAAAATATTTTTAAAGTCAATTCATGGTATCCTCCTGTGATTTCAAAACGACTAGCATATGTCTCATTGGCCAACATTTATTTTTCCGATGTATGCAAAAAAATTTTTCTACGATGTTAGGAGTATTTTAATTATGACTTCTATTTTTCAAAAAAGCACTTTCTTTAAACTTCTATAGTTTTTTACCTAATTAACGAAATGACGGCAATTTTTTCGAAAATATGTATAACAAATTGATATTTACTACGTTATTTTTATTTTTCTCCTGATTTATCTACAGAATTGATGGATCTGGACTAAGTGATCACGAATGGCCAAATGATCGGTGTTCAATCCAGTTTCTAGTGAATTTGAGATTTCATTTATTGCTTTAGAAAAATGATTTCATAAATGGAATGCGGTAGTGACGACGTTGAATTATGCTTTGCCGTCGGTTTTGTTCCTGAAAGAACGCAACTTATGTATTGGAAGCAAAGAGAACACAGCCGAAAATGAGAAAGAAAAGAAACAAGTGACCTTAAATTTTACCTGAAAATTCTGTTATAGGGAAGAAGTTGACTTGGTGCGATGATTCGGCAGTTAGGCTCCTCAAATAGTGTAGCTGGTTTTGAGAATCTGGTCCAGAGAAAAATACTGGAGAACGAGATAAAATTTCTATTTTAGTAAATGGTCACAAGCTGATTCAAGGGTTGAAGAAAATCAGAGATGCGACAGAAAACTGTTTTAACCTGTTCCACAAGAAATTACCCAAAATTTTCTGAAGATCAGTTGCAAACTGTAGAGAGTCTGAAGATTGGTTGCAACCCGAGGCTGACCTCAAACCCAAGAGTGACTTCCAAGCGCTGAAATATATTATTTTATATAATGGGGATTATTGGGGGTTTCTTCTTAAGATGGAATAAGTGTCGAAGTAAACTTCCTTCATGCATATATTTCTGTATGAAAGGATGCGTGCCGGACTCATACTGGCTACACGTGTCCATTTTTAGTTTCCCATAAAAAAAAGTATTTGTTGACGCTTTCTAGAAAACATTGCGTATCTCCGACTTCTAACTGAAGGTGTTAAAAATCCTTAATTATGATTGGTTACAATTTGTAGGCAGTTCCGTCTATTCTAATCCTATTCGAAATGTGATTGACATATTCGATCCGCTTTTCCTCAAAATCACTTATAAGGAGATAAAAACAATATAAGCTAACTAAGCCACGACGTGTTACTTTCCTTATATTAGGATCTTAAAGAAAACTATACGTTATCTATAATTTTAATTTAAAAGCTGGTAAAATTTTTAAGATACCTTTTAATCTGAGCAAAAAAGTGATTTTACGATTGTTTTGTGTCGTTTGAAACACATTAAAATTACCAAATGAACTTATTTTGGTGCAAGCATAAACTCAAAGTAAATTTTGATCAACTTTATATATGCATAAATTATTTACTATCATAAAAAATGTGACCTAAGAGTCAGGTTGGAATTTCCATTTCAGTTTTGATCGTCTCTTGTTCATATCATTTGCTTATTGTGTATCAAATTTTTTACGCTTTATGCATTAATGAAAGTTCATTTAGGCTTATAATGTGTTAAAACTTATACGATATAGTAAAATAAAAATTTTTGTTGTTGAGAGAACAAAGTTTTAAAAGAAAACGTATTTTTTTACTCTATATGATGAAAATTTCGCCTGAAACATTTTGTTTGTAATTTTGTTTGTAAACTCTAAACCATACCTGCGTGTCAAGAACATGTCAAGGTGCTTGCGACATGGGTGCAGAGATATATATCCTTAGGTTTCATCGTGCCCTTAAGACGTACGGTGTTCTGGCCGGTCTTTCTTTTTTATTTAGTCGTCCCTTGTTGTCACTTATCGCACAGTGGTGAGACGTGGCCGTAGGTGTGATTTAGCGCGGTTCTTCTAGGTGCCCGTGTCATTTACATGAATGGCAGTTACTCCCAGTGGGACCCTGCGTTGATTGTTTAACCTATTTTAGAAAAATTGTTTGATATATATATAAACAATTTAAAAAAATAGGTTTAACAATCACCGCAAGCTTAAACTGGGAGCAATCAAAATTAAACTGGCTTAAAACAGTTGGGTTTTGGTTCATTTAGAATTAATCCGAAGGGCCTATGACAAAGCCAGAGACGCGTCCTCGGTTACAATAATTATAAAGCAGTCGCGGACAATTGTCCAGCGAGTTCCGGAAAGACTACCGTGCCGAAAGCAGAATGGCACTCTAACTGCTAGGGAACAATAATGATAATGCAAAGTATAGTTGTAGTAAGCGAGGTTCAAAAAAATCGAACGCGAAGGTTTCCCGTCAGTGTGTCAGAAAACAATGCCGACTACCCTAATATTGGGAGAGCAATTCAAGACAGATTCAATACCATACATCCACAAAATCTCAATACTTTTGAGTGGACGGATCAACTCAAGGACGACCTGCTGGATTGCTACGATATGAATATCGCTCCTGAATGAGAAGCGTACCTGGAGCGACTGCATCTACGTCTGCGAAACCGTGTCGAGGACCTCCGAATAAAGGGTTATGTAAGCAGAGCGTCTACTCAACCACAGCCAGAACAAGCAACTAACGGAGAAAAAGCATTGAATAGAGGAAGAGCTGCACGATCAATAAGTCCAAGTTGCTGACCAACAGGCAACATATTTTTGATAGAATACGGGTACTATCTAACGCTAAGAAAAGTCTAGAGTGGAGGGAGGTCGTTTCATTTGGAGGGAAGTCTACGAAGTTCAGCGCCCACTTAAAGAAGACTTAAAGAACATAAATCGCTTCAAGGAGCTATACAGTGCCCTTGTAGTAACTGAGGAATGCCCAGCTATCACTACCGAAGAGGTGAAAAAAGTATTAGGAGGCATGGATAATTATTCTGATGCGGAACCAGATGGAAGGAAAGAAGTTTCCTTCAACCCACCAGGATCTGTCCCTTATTTTTACCTTATATCTAAAGGCGGAAGAGCCTATTCCTGTGTGATTGGTGGAAGGACGCACAGTGCCCTCCCGAAGATGAGCCACTTTTAAGACCCTAAAATTACAGGCCAATAACTTTTTTAAACACGCTGTGTAAAATCTTCTCAGCTATGCCAAATGATAGGATTGTTCAGAAAATCAGACCTGTGTGGCGAGAGATGTACGAACACGACTCAAAGAAAGGCGTAGCAATATTTCGTAAGGACCTGCTTATCGATAGATTTGCACGCAAAGACGCAGCATCCTACCAGCTTTGGTCCTCCGTTATCTGTTTCGAGACTTTATACCTCATGCCGCCAAGTTCGTCGCCGAAAATGGCCAGGAAACACGAAGAATTGGGTAAAGGAACGTTTCTGAACAAAACAGCGGAGGTTGCTGCTGAAACACTTGGCTTCGCCTTCAATATCAGAGGTGAGCAAAATACACTAAACCTTATTTATCTCGAATACTCAGTCCTGAAGGCCCAGATGAAGAAATCACAGGAGAAAAACTTTTGGAAACAGCTCCTTGACAAGTAGATGCACGGCTTCTTCTACCAAGGACAATAGAGTCAATTGTCGAAACTGAGAAGTGCCGTATATACTGGAACTACATATTCACGACAATTCTTTCTGTTGTGAACTCGAGGCCTGACTTAGTTCCCCTTGACTTCGAGACTGTAACCACCTGTCTGACGGTCGTGAGGCCTGGTTACGGCTGAAATATTACAATCATTTTGCAGGGAGCGGGTGCAATTTTTCAAAATGGATGGGGAAGACAGAATGCTTGCCTTGTTCACTGTGTGATTGGCTACAAAGCATTTGGAAAGACGTTCATGTTAAGGATCCGAAAGTTCGCCCCCGAACTGAAGATCTACCATTAAGCACTAAACCGCTTAGTTGCTGCCAATTCTGTGAAAAATGCACCAAAGCCCGACGAGCTAGACGTCTGAGAAGGAATGCAGGATCGGGTGTTATTAGGTTTAAACACGCAGTATAAGATTTATACAGTTGTTCTAAATGGCAGAATTGTTCAAAGAACTGAACCTGTGTAGGGAAAGATGTATGAACAACGTGGCTAAAAAAAGGCGTAACAAGCTGCTCACAGAACCTGAAATTCTACGTACGTCTGCAAGGATGCAGCAGTTCACGAGCGCAGCATGTCGATGGTCTTGTTTGACTTTCGCAAATCTTTTAATTCAACGTCTCATAGACTTACCATATGTCTGTTAGAAAGCTTGAAGTGTCATCTACATACAAGGAGATACATAGAGAGATTTATGCCCCTCTGAAAAACTAAATTTTCTATCTCAGCTGTTTAAGGTGTTTAAATTTCCTATCCTATTTTATGTTAATTGACATCCCATGCGCTAAAAAATATCAAATTAGATTAAATTAATAATTTTTTTTGTAATCTACTTTTTTCCACAGTCTTTGAAATGTCAAGGAGTACTGGAAGCTATTCAACAGCTTGGGGCAAAATCTTCCCTTTTGGATAGCAGTCAACTAGACATCGTGGAAAATAGATTAACTGCCATACTTAATAGAATGGACAACATGGCCCAAAAGAAATTAGCTATCTCTCAAGATTCTGAGAAGGAGCAAAAGGTAAATTTATGAATACTTTATCTAAAAAGGGGAGTGTACGAAATTGAAAAACCCTGTGTGAATCATTCTTAAATATAATGTAAATCTTAACCTAATATGAAATTGTGCCTAGTGATTTTATTAGATGGAACTATGTTTTCGAGAAATTTAGATTTAAAAACTTTTTTATTGGAAGCTTTTTTCCATTCAAAATTGTAATGTCCGTACATAATACAGGTCTGAATTTTTCAACTTTTCTGACTTCATTGATCGTCTTGATTTAATGATTTCAAAAAAGTTACACATATATAGGAAAATATAAGATGAAATTTTTGAGAAAATTAGCGTTTTTGACAATTTTTGTACAACTTCAGGTGCGAATCTGACATTCTATTGAGTGACGCCTGATAGAGTTCAAATGAAAGGTAAAACCTTTGTGCCGTTTTCTCTTTTCTCGTCCCCACCTTGGGCTTTCCAGCATTTTGCGACAGATGTTGGCCATGCTGCTCAAGACCAGACAAGATGCTGCAGACAAAGGGAAGTGCTGCATTTTGACACAAGCCGCTTCGTTATTGACCACCCCCCGCCCCCCGAAACTTCGAAATGGCAAGAGATCATTTCTTTTGATATACCACGAGAGTTTTCGAATTATATACTTCCGGATTATTAGCTTTATGCGGACAACTTTGATTTCGAATAAAATATGTTTTCATTTATAACAAATTATTCGAACATAAATAGGTATACCTCGGAAATAAAACATGTAGCTTAAAAATGTAAAGCTGCTGTCTTTCGTAAACAAGTCTACCTTAACGGTAATAGTGTTTACATCGTAGCCACCGAAAATATCTGTGTAAAACTAAAGAAAAACACGATTATCTTTTTTCAAAAGAACGCCAGTTATCATACATGCATTGCATAAATTAGTCAATTCTTCACCAATTTGTTTGAAACATTGTGTAATTAATAAAAACTCGCTAAAAACTGCGCATATATATTTCCCATAGTTGGTAAAATCGATTTAACACATTCAGAAAACATTTTATAAAATCATTTTTAGTAATATGACACACCTCTAACCTACACTTTTCAACCGACTTGCCCACAGCTTTTAAGGTAAGTCTTTTTGGTGGATTTCTTCATATATTTTCAGGATTTCTTTAATTCATGGATTAGTCTTCTAGATTTAGTACTTTTTGTAAAGAAAAATCGAGTTTTTTAGTCATCATTTAAACTTATAGCATAAAATATTAAACTGATCACGAAGGCAAGAAATTTCAAAAACTTTTCTTGGATATTATATAGTCAAAAATAATTATGAAAAATGTTTCCGTGGGAAAGTTATAGATTGAACTTAAAACAATTTTTATAATTGCCAAATAAATTTTGAATAAGGAAAACAGATTCTGATAGAGTGAAGTTAAATCTTGAAGAAAATCGAACCTTAGTCGTGTTTGATATCAAATCAATCAGTAACGAAGAACGAGACGAGACAAAACGAGGAAAAGTCCCGAGAAAACGAGGTGGAACCGAGAAATAAACGAGGCGAAAGTATTGAAAAATCTAAAAGTATAACCTTATATTTAAGCTCTAATAGCAATATCGAGGACGTTACATTCGCGATTGTATATACTTATAGGGATGTCAATCTTTTGCAAGTGCATAATTGCATATTTTTTAAACCAAAAAATATCGCATGATCCGGGGTTAAACGGAAAATAAATTTTAACCAAGTGTTGATCCTGCAGCTGAAAAAAGAGAAAAATTTACAGGGTAGCATCAAGTGAGTGTCTACCAAGTGTGATAAGCTTCTAAAATAGTTCCTATATGTAGATAGTGCTAAAGGTTGTTTTTTATAGGCTAGGTCCTTATCTAGACCGTAAAATGGTGTCATGTTTTGCTGAAAGTTTCTCTTAAACTACTAAGCAGTCTGATAAGTCCCTGAAAAATGAAACACGGAGACATTTTTTTGGCCAAAGTCGGTTTTATTTTTCAACATACTCTCCTTTTAGGTCGATACAGCGAGTCCAACGATTTTCTAACTTTTTGATACCGTCCGAAAAGTACTCGATCGGAAGTTCTCCAAAATACGCCTCAGTTTCAGCTATGAGTTCCTCATTTGAGTAAAAACGCTTACCGGTGAGCCATCTCTTCAGGTTAGGGAATAAGTAATATTCGCTGGCGGCCAGGTCTGGTGAATACGGTGGCTGAGGAACCAATTCGAAGCCGATATCATGCAATTTTGCTTGTGCAACTAAGCATGAATGAACTGGCGCATTGTCGTGATGATAAACCGGTTTTTTCTTCTACAAATGCGGTCGTTTTTCGGCGATTTCGATTTTCAATCGGTTCAATAATGATGAATAGTATGCTCCGGTTATGGTTTTACCTTTTTCAAGATAGTCCACGAATATTATGCCATGTGCATCCCAAAATACGGAGGCCATAACCTTTCCGACCCATTGTTGCGTTCTTGGACGCTTCGGAGCAATTTGGCCCGGTGGAACACACTGTTTTGCCGGTTGCGTTGACTCAGGAGTGTAGTAGTGGATCCAGGTTTCATCCATGGTTATGAATCGGCGCAAAAACTCGGTCGGCTTACGCGAAAATTATGCCAAATTCTGCTGGGAAGTTGTCACACGAATTCGTTTTTGGTCCAATGTGAGCAAACGCGGCACCCATCGGGTAATACTTATTTAGCTTGGCCTTGGTCTCGGATATCGTTTTTTTGCGAAGATAGTAGTGTTTGATCAAAACTTGAAACTCAGATTTTTCCATATTAAAAAAAAACTCGGAGATTAGTCGCTTCTCAGTGCTGTAACTTGTAAATGCGTAAACATAAATGGCTGAAGTTTTGATAGGCGTCATTTGAAGGATCAAGCTCGACGAAAATGGTTCACATTAGTGAATACTAATGCCATCTCTTAGAATTTTCAGGTACTAATCAGACTGCCTTGTATAATGAAGGTATCCTGCTTAGACCGAATCTTTGTCACCCCGCAGGTTTTCACAATTTGAACTTTGTTTATAGTCTCCTGTAACGTCCGTTTGAACAAACCTGGGTTTTCGGCTGATTGAGTAGTTAGCCCCACGCAGAAGGATTCCACACAGTCTCCGATATCGACCTTCTACCACAACGCGTTTCTCAACTTGACGCCCCAAAATCCTCCCGTGCCGGACCTCCCTTTATCGGACCTAAACTTTCAGGGCGACAATACCTGGTGCGACACGTGCGAGGAAAAGCGGACGGTATTAATTGATTGTTACGAACAAGTATATTATACGAACGTTTGATTTCTCGTGAAGGCTAATTAGTGAGCGTCTAGCTAAGGGTGATTAGAAAGTAAATGATATTCCAAATTTTATGTATGATTGGCTGAATGAGTGAGGCAGTGTACTTTTGGCAGAAACTATATGCACGAATGATTTAGATGATGTTGCAACTTGATGAAAGTTGCAGCCTGGATAGCTCATGGGTGTTGTAAACATCTGACGAAATGATACGCCCAATAATAGTTGTGCAACATGCAGATGCTGCTCCCTACTCCAAATACAACTGACGAACTTCTGTCACATTTTTGCTAGAAAAGTGCGAGAAGCAGGTTTATTATGAATTAATGAGGTTAATCTACAGTTTCTTTAAAGACAACATGAACTGTGGGTCATTATATATGGAAAGAATTTGCTTAACGTTAATTCTTGTTTACGGTGATTTCCCCGTAGTTAATTTCGACTTTATCCCTAAGGGCAATGAATATTTACCAATATCCTTCCCTTGATTTCTCGTATTTTAAGTTTTCTTTCTTTTATACACATATACATATAATTGATCCATTGTGCTAAACCCGCCAATGCTCTCCGTGTTGCATTTTTTTGCACAGTCTAGTCTTGGGATTCTTTATTCCTAGTTAAGATTAAAAATTCACTCTCCAGACACACTCAATTTATTGTTGTTTTTTTTATATACCACCACATTACGCTGGTGCAGAAACAGGAAGAATTTGATGTTGAGATCCACGTATTTACAGTACTGCCAGTTACGAGAATTCAGGGCGATGAGGAAATAAATCAGCGATCTATGCGGGTTTTAGCGTTTGCTTCGGCATCCTTATCCTTGATGATGCAGATGGTGAATTGTTGAACGAAGATTAGATTATGTCCTTGGAAGAGTGATGTTTAGAAAGTGTATCCTCATTGGCAGAAAGGTCATATTGAGCCTTGCCTGGCCAAATTTGAGGTGATTCTAGGTTGGCATGAACCTTGAGCTCTTCCAGAAAAGATAATTGAAAAGGCTGTCCTTGAAGTCGAGGTTTACTGGCTATTGCTTCTAAAAAAGATTGCTTCGTCCTCGAGGCTTTTTGGACACAGCAGCAGGGATAGTACCAGACAGGCATAGGAGCGATGTATTAAAGAAGTATGACTGGTCTGTTCTTGACTTTGTATACTGAAATCGTGTAACTGTTGTTCCAGTTATTCCAAGTTTTTGTATCCTTCCTTGTAGGATGAGAGTCTGACATCCTCCTGGGAAGTTGTTTTGATTAAGCCTAATATCTGGGTTAATTTTCAGATTTGTTGTAATTTTTAAGATAATTTTGAGAGGTCCAAATGAACCTGTGGTTCATATACGGTTATAGTTTGTTCATGAATAGGTTCCAATCCTAGTAGGATGACCGTGGTTATTTTTATGTTACACCCTAGTGTAATTTGGATAAATCCCGAGCCACGGAGATTAATTTTATGAGGGGGTTCCATAGTGTTGAAAATATCCAACCACTTAAAGATAGTATGCCCTTCCTATTCTGATTTCTAAAATCGGCTGTTGTACGGGAAATGGATGCATTTTATAACTGGTGCATTCGACCTCATCAATTAGCGATATGTCCAATACAACGTAGAGTGTATCATTTTTGCAGTTAATTGTTACTACGGTGATTTTTGCTATCTTGTCAATGCTCACATGTGGCCCAGGTATTCGGAAAGCCACTTTGGGTGCGTGATACTGGATGTCGCGATATACGGATTCTATTTGTTCGGATGTTAGCAACGTTGGACGTAGTTCTCCTTTCCTCGCCTTCTGAACAACCTCCATAAGTCGATCTGCTAATCGGATATGCTCATCTAAACAATTTCCTACAGCATGGAGTAAATTGGTCAGGGCATAGTAATATGTTAAATTGGTGAGCACTGCTGATATTCCAACAACGTATGGTAGAAGAATGTTTAGCTTATTCTGCAACTGCTGCTGTCAATGTTCTTGTATTTAGGTGATCCGGTGCAAGTCCTCCATTTGGGATCGGAGGACATGTGTTTGCCGACTGACCATATACATTAAATTTGCTTGAGCAAGATGAGGGTCGTCGATCTTCGCTTTCATGGCCTGTCCGTCTTCTTACGTCAACAATCCTCTACCGCCCCACAATTCGTCTTATAATCCCAGCATTGGGATGGTTCTTCGTACTTGCATGTTATTCGGCAAATGCGAGAGGCGATTTTTATTGTTGTGATATGCCAGCTCGCGGATCTCTTTGTCTATATCCCTTCTGATTCGTTCTGCGATTTCCATTTTATTCTGCATATTGTGGTCCCGTATGATCTGCTTGCAAACTTATTTCAATTTAAGTGGGAAATAGATTCCCAATGACTGGTACCGGTTCTGGATTTCTGTCGAGGAGTCCTGAAATCTATTGACATGCAGAAAGGTGTTAATCGTCCAATGGCTGATAATTCGCCTCACGGTCCCTTGGTTGTCGTAGAAGATGCCAGTACTGGCCTGGAATGGGAGATGCTGGTACCTTGGTCCTGCTGAAATGTTGATTGTGGAGGTGATATACATAATCACTAAAATTAGTGATAGAATATGGCGGTACATAGCTTATGCGTCTTCCTAAATTATACATGTAATTATATAGTAGTGGTGTTATAAGTATCGTATATTATTTTCAACAATAAGTTACCAAGAGTTTATCGGCATGCTTTGTGAACCTTGTATTATCTTAGGATTCAAGGATTATATTATTATTTTCTGTGAAGCTCACGATTGTATAAGATCCAGTAGTTCTTTTGTCGAACTTAATTTTACGCACGTCCTCAAATATGATCACTTTATCACCGATCACTGCACTAAGGAGACATGCCTTTTCATCATAGTGTAGTTTCGATTGTTCTTTTGCTAGAATGATGTTTTTAGCCGCGATCTTCTGAATTTCGTGGAGTCGAATAACCAAGTCACGGAGATGGGATCCGTATGTTTCTAATTTATCAACGAGTGGAAAGAAAGGTGGTATTCGCGCAGCGCGTCCGCACAGCAATTCGAATGGAGTGAAATTCGTGGCTTCATGAACAGATGTTTTATACGCAAACATGGCGAACAGTAACAGTCGGTCCCAGTCATCAAAATCCTCAGCATAATGTTTCCTATAATCTGTGAGGACTATGTTACTACGCTCCAATGAACCATTGGTTTGGGGACGATATCCCGAAGTTGTTAGTTGTTTAACTACGAATATTTCCCCCAATTTCCTCAATAGTCTGCTTATAAAACTCCCTCGCCGATCCGTAAGAATGCAGCGCGGAGCTTCATATTGCGCGAATAGATTTTGAGCCAGTGCGTGCGCGATATTTGATGTATGTAAATTTGGTATGGGTACTGCGATACATAATGTTGAGAAATTATCCTGCATGGTAAGGATATGCCTATTACTGTTGGGTGTCGTAGCCAGCTTGCTCACGGTATCGAGAGGTAGCTTATCGACGACTGCCAGAGAAGTATCCGTGATAACCATGGGTTCTCGAGTACGGGCTCTTATTATTATATTCTCGAGGCAGCCTTGCCATTCGCGAATATAGTTGACTACATCGTTACGTAGGCCCGGCTTTGTCTATAGCTCTCAAATACGACGGTATATTTTCATTACACCTTTATGTCGGGTTAATAGACTATTGTGATATTCTTATATTATCTTTAAACGCGATTCCTCCGGGGTTATTATAACTTGCCGTGGCATAATGTGATAGTGGGGGGACCACCGCGGAATATGTCTTGACAGAAAGTCAGTCATTTTGCTTTGTGTTAGGTTACCTAGTAAATCACTGGAGTTTGCCATACGACATGTTCCACAGCGGTCACGTTCCAAAGCCATTTTCAGATCATGTAGATCAGTTGTTACTTCGCTCCATTCTACAGGATCAAAGTGTTTTCACTTAATCACAATGGAGTACACCTTATACTTTGCCGACGGAGTAACTAATATTCGACGCTTCTTTGTCCTTTCTCCCATAAGTCCTGTGGATTAAGGCACTCAGTGGCAATAAGCAACTTAATCCTACACGGATCCTGCGGGGGACAAATGTGCCCCACGCCAAATTCAATTAATTCTCCTGAGCAAATGTCTCTGATTTTCTTGATGGAGACCCTAACCATAATTCAGTTCGATTATCCTAGAGTGCGGTGAAGTGGTTGATGTTACCGGTTGTTCGCTGTCTGTGAAGTAAGAAGGAAATGCTGAGCGCTTGGGGCACATTTGTCTCA
The DNA here is from genome assembly GCF_010883055.1 of Belonocnema kinseyi. Lineage (NCBI taxonomy): Eukaryota > Metazoa > Arthropoda > Insecta > Hymenoptera > Cynipidae > Belonocnema > Belonocnema kinseyi. The sequence goes on along the minus strand of NC_046666.1, from coordinate 111,566,525 downwards.
CAGAAGATCCGTTTCGTTCGAGTTTCGTCCCGTTAAGATCCGCCTCAGTTTCAAAACCGGCCTCGATTGGTTACGAGTCTGTGACCTATACCCTTTATTGGAATAATATTCAACATTTTATGAAGTAGGTACTTACAATGGTTAATGATTTTATGAAGTTACCTTTTTATTCATAGGTCTGGTTACCTACCTACCTATTTTGAAACAATATTATTTAATGAAATTTTGGTAAAAATGTCAATTTAGTCAGTAAAAAGTTTTAAGAGTTTTAATCAAAATTTTAGTCAATAAAATAGGAGACAAAAAAATAAGAAAGACTGATATTTTATAAAGTTATTTAAATAAAATTTTATAGACTGATTCAAGTGGTTTTATTAGTTTTTTTTAACCCGAATGCAGCCATTTCAAACGGCGGGTAAAGGTCAGGTGAGGTTCAAAAAGGGACTTACGCAATGTTAACTTCAGAACCGGACTTATGCTAATTTAATATGGCAATAACTAATTACTGAAGAAATTAAAAAATTTGACAATTGGAATGATTACTTCCGTAACCATGTAGAACTGCAACAAATAGCTAGGAATTAAAAAATAATCACATTAGGATAGTGAAAACAGTTTTTTGCCCCTCCTGTAAAATTTGGTTTTTTGCAAGTGTCTGTTTTTGAATTTAGGGGCCTCATATCGTGGTATTTCAATGTTTCGAATTGACTTTTTATAATTTAAATGAAAATTATATGTAAAAATTACTAAGAATGTGATATATATCAATTTAACGTTGTTTTCTTTAATTTTATTCATACAGTGCTCATACATTTCAATAATAAATCAATTAATAAATAATTAATGAATGATTGTTTTTCTCATAAGAGATTTTGAGAATATACGAACTAAAAAGTGCCGATATTGTGACTGCAGTGTCGCAGGAAAGAGAGGGGAGTTGCAACTGACCTCTGTGTGACGAACGTAGGGCGGTCTTGTGCAACCTTTGCACCGAAGTAGATTGAGCTTATTAAATGCAATATTTAGTTTAATTTAATGTTTTTTAATTCAATATAATTTCGAGAATTAGTTGGAAGATAAAAATAGTTTAGTATAAAAGGCTTCTTTTTTCAATTCCGACGAATTTTTCCTATCTTTCAGATATACTAACCGCTTTTTCATTGAAAAAAATTTTTTCCTAATTTTTTATCTTCATTCAAATGAAACCATCTTATTGTTCATCAGAAACAAAAGAGATTGATCTATTATACATTCAAATTATTTGTAATAATACGCATTCTGTCCGCACTTCTGTATTTCTCATTTTTTTAATTTTCTAACTTGGAATGTTCAAATAAATACACTTTTTGGAAGGAACTTAATTAGAACCTATACCACCTTAAAGTGCAATTTGTCCTCTTCAAAATGACGATTTGAATGTTAAAATTAGTTAATTAGAAAAAAATGACGTGATTTTTTCCAAAAAATGTCAAAAACCCGATTTTTCGCGATTTTTATTTGTTTAAAATTTTTAATTCATTTAAATGGGATGTTGTATACACCAATCTCTTCGAACTTAAAAAATGAAGAGAATGGTGTATATTAATATTTGATTCCGATGAAAGGAAAAAATTTTGCACAAGGAATCCGAATGGCCTTGTTCTGGCGGGGGAGTAAGAGAATCGATAAAGGGAACTTCTATGTCAAGAGTATTCCTCAGAATAATAGTTTCGGCGTGTGTCATAGACACATCGTTACGAGCTAGCTGTGGAAACCTTTCTGTCCTTTTCGAATATTTCTGGAGTATATCTGGCGAATGGCGTAGGTAATGTCTGGGGAGTTTGATATAGCGATCTTCGTGATGGTTGTCGTCCGATGATCGGTGATTCTACAACGTCGCGTACATTCTTGAATCGCACGGTACCTTTTGGCTGGTCGGTTTCAGACGGAGACTTGCATGTATCCTTCAGTGCAGAAGGAATATCCTTCGTCTTCGAGTTTGTTCTTTTGTTAAGGTGTTCCTAAAATGATTTCGATAATCTGTCTACTCTCTCAGGAAGTGGACCCTCTGTTTTTGTACAAGGGTCCATGTTTTGCAGGCGTAACAGGAGATCTTGATCTTCTTCGCCTTCAAAGACCATCGTGATTTCTACCTGCAGGGGTTCAATAGAAGAAGCTTGAGCCAAACCTTCTTTATCCCAAAAATAAGACTGGTGATCACTGAGGGTTTCATCAAATTTATCTACTGAGTTTTTAACAGTAGCACGAATTGGTGACAATCGAGATTCGAGTGGCTGCGTATCGAAGCCCGAGTGAGTTGGTCCGCTGCTTCATTTCCTTCGACACCTTGATGGCTTGGCACGTGAATGACATTTATCGCATGGGTTTGGAAACCCAAGGATTTGGAAAAAAGGGCGGTGCACTCTTAGGAACGGGTTCTCCCTTTCGAACAATAATAACATGTTCGATACTCGACAATAAAATATGATCCTTATGAAAAACAGGTGGATTAGAGTCATCGCTGTCTTCTCCTTTCGATGAGGCATCATCGGATGAGGAATTCTTACGGCTGTGGTTAGGAGTTTTGGTCCCTTGCGGTACTCGTGATCGTCGTCCTCTTTGTACATGAGGTTTATGGGGCGGATACTGCAGGGAAAACGGGTAGCCGTAGTTAGGAGGATTTTCCTGGGGGGGGGGAGGTATTGATTGGGATACATGGGTGGATACTTTTGTCTTGGATTAGGATAAGGTGGATAAGTGTCATGACGGTACTGAATCCTGGGAGCGGATAATATGGACTTCGGCGCTGGCTTCTCGGAATGCCGGATATTCTTGAGCTCCCTCATTTATTTAGAGTAAGGTCTAAGTCACCTTGACCTTCCCGAGATCTTGTGGTGCCTTGAAACATGGTACGTCGATGCTCACGCTGCCCTCGCTTTCTTCGCGTAGTTTTGGCGCTCCTCTACATGTAGTGCATGCTCATACGCCTCATGAATATCCTTTGCGTTTCGAGTGTCGACGAAGATGGACATTTCAGAGGGAAGTCCTCGTATGTATGCATCTCGAGCACAGTCCGTTACAGGCTTCATCATCATAGCCGTGTTGTCATCACTGGCGGTATATTTTTCTTCTAGAGCGTGTTTCCCTCCACTAAGAAGTCCTAAGGTACGGTCGTAATAATCACTGACACTCTTCGTTCGTTTCATTCGGAACCATGAGTCACATCCTGAAGGAATTCCTTTAAGGGGATGATTTTCCATCAAAATTAGGTATATGATAAGTTGACCGCTGTAGCGTCATGCCCTCCAGGGCCGTGGCCATTGCAGCACTCATATCCATTGCAGCAGAGGGGCGCGTGTTTGCAGGGGTTATATTGCAGGTCAATCCTCCATTCGTAGTTTTATTATTCACAGGAGCGTTAGTTTGTTCCCTGTTGTTCTGGTCATTGTCTGAACCTGTCATATTGCTTTTGTTAGAGTAGAGTTTACTAACACGATTAATATTTAAACCTCGCGAGAATTGCTCGATTTTGTAAATTGTTTAAAAATGATTCACCGCCCCAGAATAGTTTTCTTGGTAAAATAGGCAGTCCCTGCAACGTTGACTCCTGATAAGATAAACCCACTAAATATCCTAGAATGTTCCTTATCTGAGGAAGAAAACGGTAAAAACAAAAGCGCCCTGTTTGTTTAAATATTATGAGACAATACAATACATTTAATACAGTGATAAGTAGCGATATTTAGCGCATAGCAATGCCAATAAGTTCCTGTTTGCTCGCAGTGCAGGGCACAGTTCACTCAGAGGGTGCCGTTTTAATGTTGTAAAACCAAAAATAACTCTAACAAAAATACCATTGCCTCAAAGCAAAAATCAAACGGTTACTGGCATCCTGCCGCCAATTCTGTAAATATGGCCGTCTCTCCAGTTAGTTCTCTCTCTCGTATTCTCATCGCTCTTCCAAAGATAAATCGATCACGATGACTTTGATATCGTTAGTGCCTCCCTCAATTTCTCGATTTTGCTCAATAGGGGTCAGTACCGTGGGTTTAACTGCGAGTGTCGGAATTGATTTTTTAATAGGTTTACCAAGTTTTTTAAGTTTATAAAGTTAGGAGCACCTTCATAGTCAATAATCCCTTAGTTAATTTCTTGGTCTACGAAATTCAAAATTAAAGAAACTACTTCAAAGCATTCAGGTGCTGGCCCAAAGGCTTGTCACCTGAACCTTAGGGGAGGTTTCGACTGGCCGCTAGGCTTGTCTAGACTCCCTGCATATCAAGTCAATGTTTTATTCAAATTTTAATTGTTATAGATAGCTAAAGAAATATTCTCTAATTTTATTTTTAAAATAAAATCAGACAAGTTTCTTTTCGTTATTTATTAACCTTCTCTCATTCTTCATTTTAATGCAGAATCAAATAAACTACCTGTAAACATTCAAGTACTGGCCCATAGGGTTTCAGCTTGAACCTTGAGGAAGCTTCGACTGGGCGTTAGGCTTGTCTAGACTTCCTACATTTAAGGGTTGATTTAGTTCATACTGATTGGTTGTAAAAGCAAACAATTATTTCTGAGCTTATTTATTGTTTTGGAAATAAAAACCAGATAAATCATTTTTCTTTATTATTTAACCTAAGTTGTACACTTAGCAGTGAGGGGTACCATTTTTAGTATTCAAAATTAAATTGCTGTAGATACCAATTTAATATCACTAATTTTGAAAGCACTGACCTGGATAAAAAACAGAGCCAATGTCCTACTACTAAGTACCAAATTAAAAAAAAAATTTGTTACCAATTCCAAAAACTGGTAAACAATGACAGGATTCAAAATCCCACCGCTACCACCAACTGCCTGTTACATAATAATAATTTTGTATTGTATGGTGGAGGAACCCAGGAAATCAATAAAGGTTGAACCCTTAATTGTTTTTATTTTTCTGCGGAATCGCTAAATCTTGCCTCCGAAGAGGTGCCTTTGCTGATATAATGTGCGTTGATTATGAGAGGTGTTTAAATAACTCTAAGTACGCGTAAATTAAATTGTTCCAGAAAAAAAGAGTAAAAACTTATTTTAATCCGATAATTTTTCCTAAAGGCTACCACCGGACCGTCGAGTCAGTGGGCGGAATCAACAACTTCTTCTTGGAATGAAAGCTTCTAATATGTCCCCTAAGGGTTTTAATTGTTCTTGCACCTTCTTCTCTATTTCTTTACACACACCCCACACACTTACTTGGTGGTGGAAAGGGGACCTACAGTTTAAGGTGGGTTCCGAACCACCAAGAGCAACAGCTTTAAGTACTTAGAGAAAACTTTTTTCTCTAGCGATACCGGTCCCACGACTCTCCGAAGGTAAACAACTCCCTTGCTAGGCTAGTGTACACCGCATGAGCCGCTGAGACTCTTCCAGAGTGCGAGGCGAGAATCGAACCCGCAAGCCGAAGGAGTGGGTCTAAAGCCTACGCTTTAGCCCACATAACCATCGTCCCACTTCAATAACTTGAAAAGACTAATTAATTATTTTTCATAATTAATTAGACTAAATTTACGTTTCAAAACTTTCCAACAATTTCTCTTACTTTCAAGTTTTAAAAGCTCGCATGTAACCTTCGGACACAGTCACTGAGAGAAAGAGAGACCAATAGGATGAGAGAACACAAAGAACTACGTATTTAAACATTTTTTATTTCATTCACTTTTTGTACGGTGACCCTCAGGGTAATTTATCCCTTGCACTGGGGTTCGAAGCTTCAACATATCCCCGTCCAACCCATCACTCCCGTTTATAATCTACCCTAACGTCCATTTGCACAAAGCAGAATTTTCGGCTGGTTGAGTAGTTAGCCCCACGCAGAAGGATTGCACACAGTCTTCGATATCGGCCTTCTGCTACAACGCGTTTCTCCACTTAACGTCCGTTTGCACAAAGCATCCGCATCATATGAGTTGTTGGCCAGGTACAAAGTATGTGTAACGAACATGTTTTCCGCCTTGGTAGTCACGATACATACAACACACACACACAGATATATATATAGAGTGATTTTTTCAACATGAAACTTTTAAATATCTCAAAAAATAGTTATTCTATGTTACTCTATAGTTACGATTCTGTAATACATTAACAATAAAAAATACACCATTTTCATTGTAACATGACTGACCACGAGACAAAAAAAAGAATTTTTCAAATCGCTACAGAATCATCGAACGAGTGCAATAAAAACTCGTACATAAAAAAATACACCGCGACGAACATAGGTAGAGCCTCCTGCTTTTTGAAGTCGGTTAAAAATAAGTTAATAGAGCTTCCGATCTCTTTGGCAATTATTATTTTGAAAAACATGACAAAACGTATGTGCGTTTTTGAGAAGTAATTATTAAGTATTACGTTTACATTAACAGTGTTTCCTGAATATTCCTAAATTTTAGCTCTGTCATTATTGTAGATTGAGGTCAGCGAAGGCTATCGAAACATTACGAAAGTGTTTACTTTTTTCTTTCCTTAAATATTGTAAATTAGAAAAAATACATTTAAAACAAAACTCATTTTGGTTAGATCAAAGACTATTCCGACTTCATTTTATCGTGCTATTACAAAATTTACTACTGATGAAAGTGTTTAACCTAAGAAAAATACCCGTAGAACAGCAGTTACTGGAGAAAATAATGAAATTACTGCATTAGCTGCAATGGCCAATAATCCTTACGTTAGTATACCAGAAATTGCTCGTGATTCCGGAATGTCTCAGAGCAGTGTTTGGAAAATTTTAAAACGTAATAAATTTCATCCGTATCATGTCTCTTTATATCGAGAACTTCATGGCATTGATTTCCAAAATGAAGAAATAAAATAAATAAAATTAATAATATAAAATAAATTCTAATAGCCTTGGACTGCTTTCGGGGGGATCTGCACATAAACAGTGAGGGCCGCCTGACTCGTTTCTAATTAGAGAATATATATATAATGTGAAATGAATGAAATGAAAGAAATGAATTAAATGAATTAAATGGATTAAATGAATGAAATAAATGATGTGAGTGAAGTGAATGGAGTGAGTAAAGGGAATGAAGTGAGTGAAGTGAGTAAAGTAAATGAAATGAATACAATTAATTCAAAGTACAATAAATACTGTTACACAAGAAGTTATTACTTTAAATGTTCTGTTATTCCTTCAAAATCAACCAATACTATCATATTAATTATGAGAAAAGTTCTACGTTATTTTGTAGTTCCTAAGTTCATAATATTCTAGATTAAGAAGCTAATATTATTACTGTAAATTTTGAATTTAAATAAGTTCGAATTTGTAGGTGTGTGAACTAAGCTCTTGGTTATGATAAATGAACGTTAGTTCAGTGTTTGTATACGTTGAAAGTTAGTTCAGTGTTTGTATACGTCTTTATAAAAGGAGTGTAAAAGCAAACGAGAGTTTAGTTTGTGACAGTTATCGTCAACGTGACAACCTAAAAGAATCGGTTATTCTTTTAAAGAATTTTTTACAGAATCGTAACCATATTGTTTGACATATTATTTGGTTAAATATATTTTTTTTCCAAATAAAACCCATCTTGAATCATTTAAACTTTGACGTAATTATTCATCTTTGTGAGACTCGAATAAACCTAAGACTTGACTACCGGTTTATTTCCATCCAGTGAACTCGCAAGCCTTTGAGGAGGACTTTTCTTTTTTAGCAAATTCAATTTATTTTTTTATTTTTTAATGTTATTCTTTCCTGATCCTTATTCTCTCGTTCCGCTACGTAGGAGTGGTGTTTTCTTTCTAAACTATTTTCTCTTTACTCTGCCTCGCTCTCTCTCCCTTTCTCTCTCTCTCTCTCTCTCCCGTTTCTCTTCTTAGGAACGGAGTTTTTTCTTCTTTCTCTCAAATTCCTCTCGTACTTTCCGTAAATACACTCTTCCTTCTATCACTTAATTTTCCATCGTTCCTCCCGCAGAAACGGAGTTACTTTAAATAATGTCCATTAAATCTACTTTTATTTAATTTTAAATAAATTAGTTAACAATTTTAGCGCTCAACGTGGGACACTTTACAAGGAAGTTTGATATTGGATAATATCATTAATTACCACGACAGACTAGCTATCATCCCAAGTGATTTCACGAACTCCAACTAATAAAGTCCCGAGGGACCGAATCTTCGATTTGGACTCAACCACTTCCATGCGTGAACGACAAAACCACTAGGTTCTCCTTCAGAATCCTATGAACCTTTTTTTGGATTTTCAATTGAAAAAAGAAAACAATCAGGAGCTGTCATGAATCAATTAGATTTCAGTTCAGCTGTACTCACATGTTACCAATCAGCTCGAGTCCCAGGTGGCTCACAGTCTAGAATCTGAAATGCACTACCAGGTGCACAGTCAACTGAAGAATGAGTTGTCTTTCCAAGAATATTTCCATGTGATCTGCCAGCTGGAATCTCAGGTGCACTCCCAGATGCACAGCCAACTGTGCAATCAGCGTTATTTCTAGGGGATCAACTGGTTGAACTTCCAGATGCAGTTTCAAGTAAACGGTCAGCTGTGCAATCAGCTGCATTTCCAGGAATTGTTCCAGGTGTTTCTCAAGCTAGAAATTCAGATACAGTCACAGGTACACAAACAACAGTGCAAGCAGTTGTACTTCCAGGAATATTTGCAGGTGCTCTACCATCTGGGATTTTAGGATCACCGCAAGGTGCACAATCTACTGTACAGCTAGTTGAATCTTTAGGAGTATCTGCAAGTGATCAATCAGTTATAATCTCAGGTCCAGTTACAGGACCATTATCAGGGGAACAACTGGCGGGACTTCCAGTGGTACTCCCAGTTACACATGCAACAGTTCAACCAGGTATATCTTTAGGAGCACTTCCAGGTATTTGATCAGCTATATTCCCAGGACAATATCCAGGTGGTCAACCCGCTGGTCTCTCAAGTGCGCAGTCAACTATACAACCAGGTGTATCTTTAGGAGCATTTCAAGGGGCTCCGTCAGCTATGTTCCCAGGAACATATCCAGGTGGTCAAGCAGCTGGCGTCCCAGGTGCGCAGTCAACTATACAGCCAGATGTATCTTCAGAAGCATTTCCAGGAACATATTCAGGTGTTCAACCAGCTCCCAGGTGTTAGACGGGTTTCGAGCATGTCCAGTGTTCAAAGAATTTTCTGCTACGGTGGCTACAATGGTGGCGGCCACCATCTTAGAATGCTAATGTCCACAATAATCAAATTAAGAAACACAAAATTTACGTTTTTCTGACAGAAACCCATTCTAAAATGCATCAGAATAGAAACCGCGGTATTAAGCACCACCTGCAAGCAAGTTATAATGTCATACACTCAGATGAAACCAAAGCAATGAACCAAAATATACGGAGCGACACATAACGCGTTATTTGTCAACGACTAGAGCCGTATTAATTATTTGATTGGAATATCTGAATTTATGTGTTAAAACTATATTATAACACAGATACGTATTTATTTTAATGCGAACCAAATTTAAATATGCAAGCATTGCCTTTGTAGAAGACCCTATGTTATTTTGCAATCGTTTAATATATTTTTTGCCTCTTTTTTATTTACCTTTATAATTTAGAAATTTAAGGATCTAAAAATATATTATTTTTCTTCAAATTATTGTGTTATGAATATGACCTTAACTGAAAATTTTTTACTTTAGAGTTTTAACCAATAGGGGTTTCTTGGTTGCTGTTTACGAGTCTGAAGTAAAAATTCTAAAAGTCGAAATGGTGTATGCAATATGGCGGAAAAAAATTGGTTTCGTGGCCTCAAAACCGGTAACGGAAGGTTTCTTAGATTGCCATATAGCAGGAGTAAAGATTTAAAAATAAAAATTGGTGGGCCACAAAATAAATTGTCTGGAATTGTTGAGGTTAAATACAAAAATCCTGAATAGTGACTCAAATATAGTAAACCCAACGATCAAATAAGGGGTCAAGTGGCTTTTGGACGAGCATGCGGAGTGTTTTGTATGATTCATCACGCACTTTATATTAAAATTTCACATTTTCAGTGTACTGCACTGATCTATATAGTACGGAGATTTTTAATAGCGTTTCGTAGCATACGGTAAACCCGAAACTCACGTGATTACGTTTCTGTTTGTGATTTTTGATTTAGTTAAAAAATTTTGTTGAAATAACCATTCTCAAAGGATAGCCATCTTTGTGAATGTTTCTCAAACTTTAACACCTGACAAGAACTGTGTCTTCAGTATCAATGTCAGTCCGTCTTATATCGTTTCCCGAAAGTCTAAATTTGGTTATTGGATTCTTGGTTTTATTTTCAGGAATTCTGAACATTCATTTGATTATTGGACGTTAAATAGGATTTTAAATTTTATTTTAATCTGATTTAAATTTCCTTAATTTTAATACACTATTACACTATATGATACAATATGATACAGTATCATACAATATGACACAATATTATACAGTATGCTACAATTCGCTACACTATTGCACCATATGATACAATATGAAACAGCGTGATACAATATGATGCAATACAATACGAAACAATATCATATACTCTGATACAGTATGCTGTACCAAGTTACTTACACTATGATATAATTCGAATTACTGTTTATCTCAAAAGAGTTAAAAAAAAACCCACTTTAATTTATATCCTACGATATATGTGCGTCCCAAGACGAGTCCCATTTACGAGTTCACAGTGAACCGCATAAAATGGAATAACGGCCCTGAAATCAGTGACTTTGTGTCAAAAAGATGGGGTCAAAAACTTCCTTGTACAGTTCGGAGGATTTTGGGTCCTGATTGGGGACAACACGGAGATTTCACTGTAACTGATCGCCAACGTAATCTATGTTAAAGTATCATTGTTTTCTATATTATAATCAGGCTACTAAAGAATTATTTTAAATTTGTTTCAGATATCAGAAATGTACGAAATAATAAAGAAGATAGAAGCTGTGTCGCACATTTTTCCTCAGACAGTTAACCGAATGTTAATTTTGAACTCTATTCATCAGCAAGGTAATACAGGGTTAATGGAATATTTTTAATCAAATTGACAATATTCGTAATACGATCATGTGTAGTCTCCCGAATTCCCGATAGCCTAACGGAAAAATGTTTTGATTTTGAACACTTCCAAAGTGTATTAGTACTTCACTTTCGAAATCTTTTCATCTGTCGAACTGTTCAACTTTCCGAGTTTTTCTGAATCTCCACCTTCCCGAAGATACTTTCTAAATATCGTGCTACTTCACTCGTTCCAAATATCTCCAATTTATATCCCAATTGTAATTTTTTTTTAAATATATTTTCTGTATGTCCTTTTTTTATAAAGTTGCGTTTTTGTGTTATAAAATCATTATACAGTTGGATTTTCAAGCTATCCCAAATGCGGAGATTGGATATCTCCAAGCTGCTTTAAACATTGATAGCGCCCTCTTTAGTAAATAATCACTGATTTCAGGACCGTAATTATTATCTCTAAAATATGCCTTTTTCAAAACAAAATGTTTGTTTTTTCAATGCTTTATCCCTCGATATATTTCTCAGTTCACATTAATAATTATAATCCGATACATTTTTTTCTACCTCACAATAAACTTAAGAGCAAAATTTGTATAATATTTTGCTTTGTTTTGCAGCAGTTTAATTACCAGGAACTTTGAAAGTACCGCAAGACCGCGAGATTCCAAGCTTACATTAAAAAAAATAGGTTAAAAGTTTTCGCAATATAGCTAAAAAGTATAAAAACCGAAGTCAATTGCAGCTATAATATGATTTAATTCATGTTAACCTAACCTCTTTCGACTTTTATTTGTTTATTGTGTCGCGCATATGGCACTATCCATTGCTGCATGCGCAAAATTTTCGTGAGACAAGCTTGGAGATTTTTCAAAGGACAGCTTTCGAGATTGAGACAGCTTAGAGTCCGACAAAATGGAGATTCTACTCTATAATGAAATATTAATTCCTGTGAGCTGGTCTTGTAGAGGCACTCGCTCACAATTTACAGGTATTTTATTGCAGATATAGAAGTCGAGCGAAGTGACGATTCTACAAGTCTAGCTCGGAGCGATTTATATCTCATAGTGTATAATTTTTGCAATTAAAAAATATAAAAAAGCAGATGTATTAATCACAGCTAGGAGTTGGACTAATGAAATAATCGAAATTTAAAAGTAACAAAATGGGGCAACCGTGTACAATGTTCTACGTTAAACAGGCTTTCTAAGTCAAGAAATTTTCCTATTTCTAGGTTTTTACGGAAAATCTTTACTAGATCAAAAAGGCTCTAGTTTTCTGAAAAAGACCAATTTTCATAATGCGTTATTGACACTATCAATTTGGTCTTTTCTATAATAATCTTAAAATTACTTCTAAATTCTCATTATTTTCAGCATTTAGCTTCGGGTTTGTAACAGGAAAAAATGAGGGATGAAGATTAGAAATTGACTCCATCAATAAGAAAACAGCATCAAATCCGGACTTTCGTCTAGGCCCCATTTATACGTGTAATATATAATATCAATGGTCAAAAAAATATGACCCCTTGTTCATGGAATGAAACATATCTATCACGGAGTAGTTTCATGTGTTGAATTCAAATCTGTCTTTTGATTTTTCCCTTCACGTCCGGTTTTTGAGGTTTTTTAGTTCAATTTTTGTTTGAAACATAAAAACGCATATGATAAAAGGGTGTAAACATTTTTCAAAATGACAAATAAATCAAGATTTAGATACGTTTTTTTAACGCAAAATCCAGAAATGGTTTTGTTTTTTGAAATCTTGTACCGTTCCTGATATAATAAAAAGAGCTAAACACACACAAGAAAATATGGTTTAAAAAAGCTATAGCATTTATTTTTTAGTCAACTGGGTGTTATGCTCTTCTGTTTTTTTATGCAAAAAAATTTCAAAAAAGATAATAGTTCCAGCTGCAGTTGGTCGAAAGGTATATGGCAGAGAAGTTGTCACTTTGGGAGAAGTATGTCTGTGCACTGAGTATCTGTGCTCTAGCCCAACTGGACACTTTGAAGTCCAGTGGTATAAAAGTGCTCATTGGGGGCTGCTGGTACAGCTGCTCACGTTGTGGGTTACTGGTGAAACTGTGCACTAGCCCATCTGTGGCCATCTAAATTTCCACGTGCACAGTTGAAAATCGGCTCGTATTAATTGAGACGTACACAGTTGCTCTATACACATATACTCTTCCCAAAGAGACCACTTCTCGGACATGTATCTTTCAACCCGTTGCAGCTAGAAATATAAATTTTTCAAATGTGTTGGTATAAAAACGAAGGGAATAATACACATTAGACTAAAAAATAAATAACGTAGATTCTTTAACCATATTTTCTGGGTTTTTTTAGTTCTTTCTATTATCTCCGGAACCGCAAAAGAACCCGGAAAAAAACCATCGTAAGATTCTGTTTCCAAACTTATCAGTGGAAGCTTCTAATGTGTCCCCTAAGGGTTTACATTTTTCTTACACCTTCTTTATTCCTTTACACACCCTCCACACACTTACTTGGTGGTGGAAG
>NC_046666.1:111551531-111552881 GCF_010883055.1 Belonocnema kinseyi | reverse complement strand
CACCGAGACTCTTCCAGAGTGCGAGGCGGGAATCGAACCCGCAAGCCGAAGGAGTGGGTCCAAAGCCTACGCTTTAGCCCCCACGACCATCGTCCCACTTGTTTCCAAACTTATCGAAATTATGTATTGTTTTAAGTTTCAAAATATGTTTACACCTTTTTATCATATTTTTTTATTTTTGAGTCAAGGACACCCTGTATACAACACAACTTGAAAATTATACAATAGATGAGACTAGAAATACAGAAATACAAAGGTGTCTGTGCTATAGTTCTTCAGTTTCAGGTTTGTGGGTTTGGGCTTTGTGGGCTCTAGGTTTGTGGGTTTCAGGTTTGTGGGCTTAGGATTTTTGAGTTTGGGGTTTGTGGCTTGTGAGCTTGGCTCTGTAGGTTTTAGCTCGAAAAAATAAACAAGAATAGTACAGTCAAAACTATAGCACAGACACATGTGTATTTTCGGCCCTGTAAAGTCATTAATATTTGAAATTTTCAAAATTGACTATCTTGGCGAAGGAAAAAGATATTTTAGTAAACTCAACGGCATTTAAAGGGAAATACTAATATTTTAAAATGTTACGTTTAGTTTTTTGACAAAAAAAGAAGGGGCGACATTACATAACCTCAAATATTGGCCAAAATCACGTTTTTTATTCTTTCAGATTAGAATATTTAAAAATCCTGATGTGATAGAGCATTTTTGAGCCCGCATTTGGATTCAAGGACCCAAAATTGACCGAAAATGACTAGACTCATCTATTTTTACAGTTTTCAAGTCGAGCTGTGAATATATAATGGTATAATTGTAGGATAAGTTGCTGTTCAGGAGAATGAAATTCGGTACAACAGAAATTGTTTTCATTGATTATTGGAGAAATTAAACTTAGGTAATGTGAATCTTAGGGAATGTTAATGAACCTCTAAGGAATACTGGAATATATTCTTAAGGCGGTTCCTCAGACTTGAAATTTAGCCCATTTATGACACAAACACGCTTTTCTCCTACAGTTATGAATTGTTTGATTTTATATTTTAACCACAGAATATAAATGTCTAAATACAGATCTAAAAATAGAGATTTTTCAAAAAATGGTCCGGTTCTTGTTTTAATCCAATAAATAAAAAAATGATGCATTTTATGCATCTGGGAAGGAGCAAACCGCCACCATGAGTTTACCCTTGGCAAACAGAATACCGGGACGGTCAGTTTCAAATGAAACAAGGCGTGTTCTAGCGTGTTATTTTTTCGACGTTACTTTACGAGGGTGGATTGATAAGTTTCCGGCCTGACCAAGAGATGGCGCCACTAGGCCTACCTTGAGGTGGCGTTCTATAGTACCATCCTTAGATAGCT
>NC_046666.1:111538572-111551431 GCF_010883055.1 Belonocnema kinseyi | reverse complement strand
CAGCCTTGGAGGAGATTATGTTGAGAAATAAAAAAAAAAAATTCTTAAAAACGTTGTTTTTCTTGGTCAGGCCGGAAACTTATCAATCCACCCTCGTAAACATTCTAACCCAGGATCGAGTTTAGGATTTAGATTGAGTGCTTGCCATGCCTCACTCAACTTTTCTATTGTTAGAGATAACAGCTAGTTTAGAGAAATTAAGAATGATTAAAATATTAGGGAATTTAATTGTAATATTCTGAATTCGGTTCATTACATAACGACGAGACGATTAAAAAAAGATAGAAGAAAATCGGTTAATCAGTTCAATTTCTGAATATACATTTTTCTCCCTTCTTCGATTCTACGACAAGAAATTCTGATAAAAAGATGATGCGCCCAGAACTGGAAATTATTTAATCGGAAAAGTATGGAATTTCCATTAATTTTATTTTCAAGCTTGAAACTTGAAGGGTATGCAATCGGAGCCTTTTCTTGAGCAATACCTTTTTCAGAATTTTCAGTTGAAAACTCTGCAATCATAGACATTCATCATTTTTATATATTTTTACTTGAATCTTTATTTGTTTCAAATGCAATTGCTTGCGTTACAATGAATGTCCACTTTTTCTAAATTGTTATCCTATGCTAGTTTTTCTTGATGTTGTTTGTTGTGGACGTTTCTGTTTTGTTGATGTAAACCATCCATACTGAATTTGACGGAAATTTAAAGAAAAAAGCAATAATTGTATAAACAATAAAATTAAGCTTTTAGTGCTTCATGTATTGTTCCTATACACTATACAGTCATGTAATACGCTATTTAGTTATTGAAAAAATGGATAGATCAAATGAAGATTGTTTAAACAAATAGACATTTATTAAGCATTACAAGAAATGTATAAATAATTGTTTAAATAATTACATAATGTTTCTAGAAAAATTTACTACTCCAAGCAATGACAAACAATTACATTTCAATCAGAAAATATGATTATTTTTTTACATTTTTTGGGTTTAAATAACTGTTTAAATAATTTAAATTTCTTTAAACAATTGAGAATTGTTTAAAAAGTAATGGAAAATATTCTAATTGTTTTTTAGTAATTAGTTGTTTGAAAAAGACGACGAAAGTTGCTAAAAAAGTAACAATAATGAACGTAAAAATGTTGTTTTTGATTTTTGAGTCACATATGGGGCACTGCGGAGAGAAGAGGGTTGTTTGGAAATGAAATTTATTAGTATCGATTTATTTTGTAGACACTTCATTTTGTAAATCGATTAGAAATATATTTATAATTTTTGTAAAATTTTAACATAGTATAAACTGTACACAGTGAGTCATTTAATATTATAATTCTATGTTTCGGTCGCCACCTCGAAAAAGTAGGCTCCTCCGATTTCTGTGAATATTATTTTAATTTATCGAATGAAAAACAGTGAAATTGAACCACAAAATAAGAATCTTGAAGCAAAATACTTCATCAATTCTGACCAACAGCACATTCATTGTGACGCAAGCAGTTGTAAATGAAAGAAATTAGGATTCAAGAAAAAAGTGTGAGAGATAGATTTAGGAATATATTATTGAATTTACCGCCGTAGCAAGATCGGCAATTGACCGAAAGTTGTCGATCATTATCGAGGGAGACATGATGCGTGAGAAGCGCACCTACATTGAATAAAGTTCTTTTTATTGTAAAGTCGTTGTCGAAGTAAACCTAATTCTAAGTCTTCTGTGCTCAAATAATACCTTTCTGAACATCATTTCGCCATCCTTACAGACAAGTGACGCTCTCAAATTTTTGTCGTTATAATCCTGTTCCGGCTTTATGCGCTTGAGTTAGGCCTAGTATTTAGAGTGTGGCTCTCTATTGAACAGAGTTTTGTTGGTGCAAACTTTGTGAAAGTTCCTTCAAAGTGAATATAAATGGTTGAAAGTGTACATTCAAAATGGCTACAGGAAAATGCCTGTAGGATTACACCGATGATGAACTCAGGGTTATCGTAAACAGGGTGAACGAGAGTACGGTGGGAAATAAAGCAGAGTTAATTGCTCGAATTCACGAAAAATATGTCGGTGTAGCTTAAGGAGATGACTCTGGTGTTAGGTCAGTGAATTCAGAATCTAAGTTGGGTGATACGGATTTTGAATCGTTGACGACCGAGTGCAGTTCCTTAACGCAAGAGCTGGAAGCAGCTAGAATATAAATTGAAAGATCGTGAAGTAATGCTCTAAGGGAAGCTGAAGAAAGAGAGCGTAAAAGAAATTTGGAAAATATTAGATTTGAGCGCGAGCGGTTGGCGTAAGAGTTTCAAGAAGCAGGAAAGGAATTGGCCAGGCTTCGGAACGAAGAACCCTAACCGACACGCAGGAACGACGAAAATGTGACGAAAAGAGAGAGAGAGTTAAGCCAAAAATCACTATTTCTGCCATCGGTGAGCTATTGGGCGTATTTGACGGTACGAGTGGAATGTTTGCCAGCTGGGAATGACAGGTCAGACTCTTGAAGGATATCTACAAACTGGATGATGATATAGTGAGAATATTAATTGGCTCAAAGCTAAATTGGAAGGCGTTAACCTGGTTCCACTCCCCACCAGATCATGTCAGCATGTCGGCATAAAAAGATGTTTCATCAGCGTCCAAACAGAGTACGTTTGCACAAGGAATTCGAAGAAAGAGTTTGAAAAAATGGTGAGATACTCCGATTTGATTCGATCGAAACATTGCTGTTTGCCTTCGAAAAAGTAAGTATGCAAGCAAAGAACGTTAGTGGTGAGAAAAGTGATAAATTTGCGAAAAGTGTAACCAAAGATGATAAACCAACCAAATCTGAAAATAAAGACTTAAAAGTGTCGACGTCGGGAAAAATTCGTTGCTTTAATTGTAACAAATTGGGACATTATTCAAGTGACTGCGAATAAAAGCCGCGAGCAAAAAGATCTTGTTTCCAATGTGGATCTTTGGAGCATGTTGTCAAAGATTGCTCATAATGAGTGCAGAAACGAGTGAAGGAAGTAGTCAACATCGATTTTAAGAATTACAACGAATTAGAAGCAATGTACACTACGAGCTGATAATTGACAATGAGGTTTTCAACATAACTCTTTTGACGCTGTTGGACAGCGGCAGCCCAATAAGTATAAATGAATCTGAATTCAAATTACTTGAATTTGTAATTGTTAATATTTATTTGGGAAAGATTAAGAGAGAAAGAAAATTGTTTGTCGTACATAATGAAACTATGAAGTCTCTTGTAGTTTTAGGTAGGGATGCTTTAAAAATGTTGCGCTTTAAACTTTGTTTAATGATGAGTATATTAAACCAGTGAAACCGGAAAATCCTAAAGTTGACGTGGAAATAAAAATCGTGTCCTACACTGTAAAAAAAGGTTGTGAAATTTTAGTACGCTAGACGTATGTATGGACGAAGCAGAATTGCACTGCGATGCAAGTAGTTTAGGATTCAGAGCAATTCTGATGCAACGAGAGGGGAATTTGAAATTTCATCCTTGTTTTCACTTTGCTAAAAGAATATCCAAAGACCAAAGTATGAGCCACATAGACAGTTTAAGCCGTTGCAATTTCATAAGTGTTATTGATGATAACCGCGTTAAAGAAATCGTATGTTAGCTCAAACTCAGAATAATAGAATCGTCGAAATTTGTAAAATGTTGGAATAATCAGAAGATAAGCAGTTTGAATTGCGAAATGGTATAGCTTACCTTAAGAAGAATGATTTAGTAATATTTTACGTGCCGAGTGGTATGGAGAAAAATGTCATTTTCAAATATCACGACGAATTGAGTCATATCGATGCCGAAAAAGTATGCGAAACACTTCGTAGGATCTATTGGTTTCCCGGGATGAAAGAAAAAGTTAGAGATCATATTGAAAATTGTTGTGAATGTATCGCCTTTACACCAAAATCGGACAGAGTCGAAGGTTTGGTGAACGTAATTCGTAAAGGCGATAGCCATTCGAAAACGTCCATATTGATCACGCGTACATCTTTGCTTGTAGAGTTAAAGCTAAAAAACACATTTTAGTGGTGATTGGCGCATTCACCAAGTTTACTCGATTCTACCCGACTAAATCTACTGCATCTTTGGAAACAATTACGCACCTCAAACAGTATTTTTTAAATTATAGCAAACCTAAGGTTATCGCATCAAATTCAGATACTTGTTTCACCTGAAAAATATAGAAAAGTCACAAGAGTATAATAAAGAGTATGTTGATAAGACGCGAAAAAATCGTCATGATTACCAACTTTGTGACTATATTATGATTAAGAATTTTGATTCCACATCGGAAATTTCTTCTAAATTGCTTCCTCGTTTTAAAGGGCCTTATGTTATTTTAAAAGTTTTGCGAAATAACCGATACGTCGTCGCTGATATAGACGGTTTCCAATTGACTTAGAGGAAATATGAGGGCGTTTGGGAACCAGCGAATACGTGGCCTTGGGTTTCAGTTAAACGTATAAACAACAACAATTTTGGTAATGCGTCCGAGGACGGATGTAAGTCAGGACGGTCGAATCTGTAAGAGATAGATTTAAGAATATATTTTTGAATAGACCGCCGTAGCAATATCGGAAATTGACCGAACGTTGCCGATCATTATCGAGCGAGACATGATGCGGGAGAAGAGCAGAATCTGGCAGAGTCTTGCCAAGCGCGAAAGCGACTTCATTTCCACCTTTTATAATAATACCCACATTAAATAAAGTTCTTTTCATTCGAAAGTCGTTGTCAAAGTAACCCTAATTCGAAGTCCTCTGTCCTCGAATAATACCTTTCTGATCATCATTTCGCTATCCTTACAAAATATAGAAAAATTATTAATGTCTATGATTGCAGAGTTTTCATTTGCAAATTCTGGAAAAGGAATTGCTCAAGAAAAGGCTGCGAATTGCACACCCTTCAAGTTTCAACCTTAAAAATAAAATAAATGGAAATTCCATACTTTTCCGATTAAATAATTTCCAATTCTGAGCGAAGCATCTTTTTCTCAGAATTTCTTGTCGTAGAATCGGAGAAGAGAGAAAAATGTATATCCAGAAATTGAACGGATTAACCGATTTTCTTCTATATTTTTTTATTAGTCTCGTCGTTATGTAATGAACCGAATGCATAATATTAAAATTAAAATCCCTAATATTTTAATCATGTTGAATTTCTCTAAATCGGCTGTAATCTCTAACAATAGGGAAGTTGAGTGATGCATGTCAGGCACTCAATCTAAATTCTGGGCTCGATCCTGGGCTTACGATGTTCAAAGTATCGTAGAAAAAATAACACTCTATACCACCCGTTGTTTTATTTGGAACTAGCCGCTCCGGTATTCTGTTCGCCATAGGTTTGCTTCTTCCCAAGCTCATAAAATGCATTAATTGTCAATTAATTGAAATAAAACAAAACCAGACCATTTTTCGAAGAAAACTCTATGTTTGATTCTGTATTTAGACATTTATATTCTGCGGTTAAAATATGAAATCAAATAACCCATAATTGTAGGAGAAAAGCTTGTTTCTGTAATGCGTGGGCTAAATGTCAAGCCTGAGGAAGCGCCTTAATTAAGCCTTAAATAAAAAAATAATTTGAAACATTGATAGAAATTCTTGTTACAGCAGCTGATTTCAGTAAATCATTGGGGCAGCTTGAAGAATTGCAGTGTCAGATATCTGCAGGACTCGAAAGCAACATGTATCTTCTAAAAGGAGTGCAAGAAAATTTCACATCCAATTTGGATATTATTAAGAATAATATAGAATCCTTAGATCAGCGCATAAAGAATCTTAACAAATCATCATAATATATGCATGTCAAATAATTACTTTTTAAAGTTTAAATAAAATATCGAACTATTCTTATTGCATTTCTTGTTATTTTGTTACTCTGTTTCAGGTGCATGTTGATTTTCAATTTTTTTAATTTTAGCAAAAAAATTTAAATGACCATGATTTCGGGCTCAGCAACTAAAAGGAAAAATGCCTCAAAGTAAATTTCACTTTTTAAATTATCACCATTCATAAATAATTGTGTTAAAAAATCTATGCAAGTTTTATTTAAACGATTTGTAGCTCTACAAAGTATCATAAATGAATATTAGGAAAAACTCTACGACCACGTGTTTCATAAAAAGTTCTGTGAAAATTCGCTTTATAAACAAAAGTTTATGTAGTGAGAACTCATTACCTGAATAATGAGTAAAATTGACTAAACATATTGTTTGGTAAAACATGCTTCAAATCAGCCAGTAGCTTAGGCATGAGCGCTTCGGCTTTATAGCCGTCTTCACGAAAAAAGTGAATTTTTTAAACTTTATCATGTTTTTTGCAAACAAATTTATTTTCTATAAACTTTATCAATTGTTTTCATAGTGCCTACTAATTTTATTTGTAATTAGAAGTATAATAAAGGTTTTATAGACAAAAAATTGTTAATTGAAAATCAAAAAACTATCCCTCTGGTCAAGCCGGTATTCGTATTTCTTACCTACCGAAACAAAAATTTTTTGATGGAAAAAATCAGGTGTCTTTCCCAATAGGCACATTAAAAAAAAAGGTTTTCTTGTAAAAACACATCGTTTACCTGATATAATGCAAGGCATGATAAATAACGTTTATAATTCGAATTTTAAATTTGTTACGCAATTTAGTTTCTCTGAGATTATTTTCTGTTGCGCTCCTAACAACAGCTCACAACTATGCTAAAAGAGGCCAACTCCAAAACGCGTTTATTTAAATTATGCTTCATACCCATTCGCAAACCTTGAATATAGGTTAACACGTCTTTTAGATATTTAGTTCATTTGAACATTTCATTTCATCATTTCCTACTTGCGCCGCAACGCTGCTTTTAGGCGGTTGAGGCATTCGCTCGTGGCGAGCTCTTAGTTATTACCGCTCTATTCACTATCCGACAGGCTCTGGCCACTCTGCAAGGCGGCCTTAAAGTATTATAATTCTGATCTCGCTTCGAGTATACGCGAGATTGCGTAGCGTAGGTTCCCCTGGCCAGACTCTTCGCTCCCCCGGCTTGTCTAAGTTCTTAGGAAAGGTCAACATGACGGCCACTAAATGTTCCAAGCACATGTCATTAAGACACACCGTTAGGAAAGGTGATTTTAGTCGGTTCATTTGTTAATATTAATTGATAAACAAATATGTTTTGTCCTGGATTGTAGTTCCACTAGTCAAAAAATGAACGGATTGCCGCTACCGATACTCGAGGATTGGCGAATAAAAAATTCCAATTCTCAAGTAATTATATTTTGTACTAAAAGTCTATGGGAAATATAGGATATGACACATCTGCTTTCTAGTTAAAGCTGATGATACCTCATGTTTACAGAGGATCAACTTTGCAACATGCAATTTTATGAAGACATTGGAGAAAAATTAAGAAACCAATAGAAAAAGAAACGAAGGTTGGCTAAAAATTTTTGTTACATAATAAAAAAATTTGAGCAATTACTATTCATTGTAATTAATTATTAATAAAAATGACAATAATTACTAATGATTATTATGAAAAAATAGATGTTATAAATTATTAATAATGATTAATAAATTATTAATTATTAATAAATCCATTTTTTTCTTTCATTTTTTTTCATTCTTTCTACGGTTTCTCTTTGTAACACTTAGGTGTTTTCAAGCGAAAAATCACGAAAAAGTGACAACAATTTTGATGGTTGTAGTGGACAAACTTAAAAAAAAATTCTAGCCAAAGGATTCGAACACCCCAGCAGCGGAGTCGCAAGCTAACACGCTACCACCAGGCCAACACCACTAGATGAGAGACCACGTGTTACTGATGCTACCGAATTAGTAAAGGTAGTCGCAATTTTGAAAAATTAAAATTTTGAGAACTAGGCTGCACTTACAAAAAAACCATGACACGTGTGGAATGAAATTTGATAATATTTTTGAATTATGCTTACGCGACCTCGATTTGTATTTCGACCCTCGGATCTTCCCCTTGTTACGGATCCGATTATCTTCTAGATAGCGTCTATAATTGTTCGTTTTAAAGCATTGAGTGACCATCGCCTGCCACTCAGTAAAAGTGACGCTCCGATTTGAGTCTATAATTTTCGGCTTTACTTTTTATAAATAGATGAGATTTGCGCTCAGTCAGTGTTCGCGAGCTACCTATTTTGTAACGTTCTTATTCGGAGGAATATATTAATTCAGCTGGTGACGTACTGAAACCTCACATCGACTTATTAAATTCAAAACCCTAGCCCCGACTTATTAATTTTCGAAACCCTGCACGCGACTTATTAATTTCATAAAAACAAAGAACTCGAATTATTGACTTTATCCAGTGCATAAGGGGTTTCCCTTACACTCTCCATCCTCTGTAGAAAGGATTTGCGATCTATTTTTTGCCTCGGTCTTTCTAAACATGAAACACATATTTTATTATTGATGTAAGTTATTTGACCAGGGAAATTAATTAATAGTTTAAGATGTTAATTTTGTTTGTCTACTTGGTCATAATCAAGATTATTAAAATATTGATTAATTTTTTAAGATTGCGAAAAAAACGCTTTCTAGCTCCGCTGGGATATGAGCCCAGGTCCTTCAGATCGCCGGTCTGTTGCTCTGCCAACTGAGCTACGGAGAGACGAGAACACTGTCTTCACAATCTCTTTACAAGCAGAATGTCAACGTCATTCCTTATACTTGTAAGATTTTTCTTTTTAAACATGAAACACATAGTTTATTATTGATGTAAGTTTTTTGACCAGGGAAATTAATTAATAATTTAAGATGTTAATTTTGTTTGTCTACTTGGTCATAATCAATATTATTAAAATATTGATTAATTTTTTAAGATTGCAAAAAAAACGTTCTCTAGCTCCGCTGGGATATGAGCCCAGGTCTTTCAGATTGCCGGTCTGATGCTCTATCAACTGAGCTACGGAGAGACGAGGACACTTTCTTCACAATCTGAAGGACCTGGGCTCATATCCCAGCGGAGCTAGAGAGCGTTTTTTTCCCAAGCTTAAAAAATTAATCAATATTTTAATAATATTGATTATGTCCAAGTAGACAACAAAATTAACATTTGAAAATATTAATTAATTTCCCTGGTCAAAAAACTTACATCAATAATAAAATATGTGTTTCATGTTTAGAAAGAAAAATCTTACAAGTATAAGGAATGACGTCGACATTCTGCTTGTAAGGAGATTGTGAAGAAAGTGTTCTCGTCTCTCCGTAGCTCAGTTGGTAGATCATCAGACCAGCAGTCTGAAGGACCAGGGCTCGTAGTTGGAGAGCCGAGGCCTTTTTTAGCGAGTTATTAGGTAACGATTCTGCCACTATTTTCCTCATTGTTGAGAATATACTGTTCACGAAATGTGGCTTCTCCAGGGGTAGTCCCGGGGAGAAGGTGTTTATTTACTCATTCGAAGTTGTAAAAAAAAAATTATAATAAGTCATAGGGTAACGACTGAATCTTTCTGCGTTGAATGTGGAGACAATTAGAAAATGTTCCGTGCAATTGGCAGAACAATGGGCCGGTACGGAAGGGGTGGGGAAGAACGATCCAGAGGTGTAAAAGAATATGTCATTTTAAAGTTATTTTCTAACACCCAAATTTTTTATATAACATTCTACTCATTATTCAAAACATATTTTCGAAGAGGCAGAACAAAATCTCGGGGATAACATCCTGGTAGAACATCGCAAACTGTCCGGTTTTGATATTGGTCATTGTGCGTCGGTTTGCGGCCCTGTCACTGCGAGCAGAGTGGTCACTTGTGCTCCGAAGACGATCAGTAGCGTAACTAAACACATAGTTTACGCCACTCTGCTCGCAGTATCAGGGCCGTCAACCGACGCACAATGAGCAATGTCAAAACCGGGCAGTTCGCGATGTTCTGCCAGGATGTTATCCCCGAGATTTTGTTCAGCCTCTTCAAATATATGTTTTGAATACTGAGTAGAATGTTATATAAAAAATTTGGGTGTTAGAAAATAACTTTAAAATGACATATTCTTTTACATCTCTAGATCGTTCTGCCCCCCCCCCTTCTCTTGTTCTATTGTTCTGCCAATTGCACGGAAGATTGTCTAATTGTCTTGACATTCAACACAGAAAGATTAAGCCGTTACCCCATGACTTATTTTAATAATTTGTTCTACAACTTCGAATGAGTAATTGAACACCTTCTCCCCGAGACTACCCGTGGAGAAGCCACATTTGGTGATCAGTATATTCTCAACAATCAGGAAAATAGTGGCAGAATCGTTACCTAATAACTCACCAAAAACGGCCTCGGCTCTTTGGCTATCATATCCCAGCGGAGCTAGAAAGCTTTTTTTCGCAATCTTACAAAATTAATCAATATTTTAATAATATTGATTATGACCAAGTAGGCAAACAAAATTAACATCTTAAACTATTAATTAATTTCCCTGGTCAAAAAACTTACATCAATAATAAAATAAGAAGTTGTAAAACTTTCTCCAATTTGACCAGCATCTCCACCTAAGTATTAGCAAAAATTAGGCTGTCGTCAAAATAGGTTAATGCCAATTTATTCCCGAAAGGACCAAAAATATTTTTCATAAATTGATTGAAATAAAACGGAGAATTCATTAACCCAAATATTGCACGTTAGAATTGGCCTGTTTCATCATGGGGAAGTTTAATCTGACCGTATTTTTATTCAAACGTCTGTAATCAATAACAAACCGATGAGATCCATCTGATTTCTTCACTAAAAGACAAGGACTAGCATATTGAGAATCTGTCTCCGTTGCGAGACCGACTGATTTATAAGTGATTATCAAATCTCCCAATTTGGTTGACTCTGCGCTTCCTGCTCGATATAGTTTAGAATAAGGGGGTTCCGTTCCGGGTTTCTCCTGAATGTCCATGCGTACTAAATCGGTACAACCAATTTCCGTAATATCTTTCGCGATACACTGACGATATTTATTTAAAAGATTAAGCACATCGGCTTTTTGTTCAGCAAAACGATTCTCGCTAACAGTTAATTCGCTTTCTAAAACCGGTTCTTTTCTCGACTCTAATTTAGGAACGTTTTTCTCAAGGCACATGACACAATTCGCGATGGGATCTCCCTTCGTTACCCTAAAATCTTCTTTTGAATCATTTACAATCGGTAGTTCAAGCTCGGCTTCATTTAAATGCACTCTAACAAAGTTGCCGGATGCCGGTTGTTATGATACCGATTCCGCATTCCATCGATATAATAAGCCGCGAGACATCTGGTTATCCTTTAGGATTTGGTATTTGATTCGGTGCATTTATTTGGTTGTTGAGATGTAATCCACCTCCTTGTCCTTCTCCAGCCTTATAGTTTGGTAGATTCGGATTTGGCCATCCACGAAACTCAGGTGAGGGGGAAGTCCCCCTCCTGCTTCCTGCTGATCCATCCTTGTTTTTGACGACTTTTCTATTTTACCGACACTGAATTTGATTTATAGACAATCATTAACAGAATCACTCTCACTTCACATCTTGCTTTACCGACCGTTGTCAAACACTTGCCGATAAATCCTCACAGTTCAACAATCTTTGTCCGTAAATAATCGCACATGCCCACTATCAACTCAAATAGGAAAAAAAATCAAAGCAATGTTTCGTATGCGGCAAGAGAACTGCCTTTTATGATGGCGTCACACGTCTTTGTTCTTACTAGAATATTTCAGGCGCGAACACGATTTTCCGCCATTTTGTTTTATAAAGTCGGTTTTCCATAAAGTAGTTTTCCTCGTTTTCCTTTAACTTCTTTCAATTATACAGGATTGCTGATGAAATCTATTAGAACTGGGTACCTATAAGGAAAAATAACAATTTTGCGTGCAGGGTCACTATTTTTTTTTATAGCGTCCGGTATTCCACTTCTGAAATCTGTTATAGTTAATTTTGCAGAAGGGTAGGTTAATGATTTCTCCGGTCGTGTATTTTGTTTTACTTTAGAATGATTAAAAGTTTATTCAAAGGCATACTGCGACTTTACACAAATTCAGAATTTCAAACTAAATTATACAATATAATTTTCGTCAACGATGAAGACCGGTTACAAACCGAACGACTCTTGATCAGTCTTACCGCGACGCATCGCTTGAACAAATCAAACGTTTCATCTGGAATCACGTAGCTCGGAATACTGACCGGAAACTAATTTCCTCGGCGGACACACGGGGACATACGCGAACAAAGACAATGCGCCGAGCGATCCCGAACGATCTCCAGAACCCAACTCTCTGGGCGTCTCAACGAAAACTGTCTCTGCCTGCTCACGCGCGCCCTCTAACCATATTTCTCTACATTTCTACAGGGTGACAACTGAATACTACATTATTCTTGATCTAAATAATAATGTTTAAAATTATGAATATTACAAATATATATTGAGAAACATTTCATACATCAATTTAACTCTTTTGAAAGATAGTTTGCCCATATTTTTAGCAGGTGCTATATGTTTTAATTAATATTTCAATCACTTTTTAGCAGAGAATAGGCCGTAATTTTAGTTCCATTTTGTTACTGCCAATTGAATAAAAGAATTTTGATCCAATCGTTTATGTAATTTTATATATCATCTAATTTGGGCCAAATCTTCCCCACCCTTGCGGGTGGGGAGGTTTTTCAAGAATGTGGAAGATTATGCTTGCGTGATACTTAATCGGCCCCTTATTTAACCCTCATGATGACAAGCTTAAATCGTGACGTTAAAAGGCAAGCCGGGCCTCTCAGGCCCGTTGAAATTCAAACTTCTCTTTCTAGTAAATGTATAGAAAAACCTAAGAAGTTTGATCATTTTTATTCATAATTACATTATATGATTACATTATATATACATTATATAATATATA
>NC_046666.1:111531045-111538472 GCF_010883055.1 Belonocnema kinseyi | reverse complement strand
TCATTACATTTAAATTTATAATGCAGCTTTGCAAACTTTCGACACTTGATCGTGTTAACCAAATATTTGTTTCGCGCATTTTTATGGCATGCCACACCAAAATTTACCATGATACGTTTTCTTGTGAAGCCGACTTGTTGCTCGCTTTTTCCAGTAAAATTACGATGAATCACAAAAGCTGTGACTGAAGATACTATTTTAAAATTAAAAAACATTACGTGAGGACACTGATTCATTTTACATTGACCCATATATGAATAGTATATTTGGCCAAGAGTGTCAACGCCTCCTTTTGTTGTGCTATAAAAAAGATTTATAACCTATACGTTTGTTCCTTCTAAATATCAGCATTGCAACTATTACAACAACTGTGACAACATAATCGCTACAACATTAAAATATCAAGCGTTGCAAATGCGAGCGCACATTTGAAAGAGTCTACGCGAGAAATTATGTTTGCATCTGCAAGTAGTAGATGTATTTTAGAAACAAACAAGCAAATATACAGAAATCCTTCAAAATTAAAAAAAGAGTATCTGTAAAACAGAAATCCACGCACTCAAACTGTTTTTTCATACAAACATGAATGATCTGCATACTCTTTTCCTCGCGGAACTCAAAGTTGATGTAGCAATGAACAGCAGGCCTGCGAGGCCCGGCTTGCCTTTTTGTGTAAGTAAAAAATATACACGTTTCTGTGGAGCATTCCACAAATGGAATTTTTAGAAAACCTAATATTTTTCATGCATTTAGACTTCGCCAAAAGAAATTTCTATGCACAAGCCCATACTTCATACGCAACTCTTTGTAACTCGAAAATTGTGATCCGCCGCACAGTGGTGTATTTGGATTTGTTCGTGCAAATAATCGACGACTCGTCAATTTTCAACCGAATTGAATTTTTGTTTTTTAAATACTCGTGAATAAGTTCACTGTCGGAGAGATATGCCACTATTATGATTTGAATCGTCAGAACGTCAAAAAAACATCGATCAACGTCGGCAGTCGTCGGCCGATTTTTAGGCTATTCAGATGTCAGTAATATTTGGTAATTCGTACAAACAATGCTTCATGCTCATTGCTATTTATGTTTTCAACCATTACAAGTGCAAACATTTCTATTCTCATTCTATTTTTGCAATAAAAGTTTTAAATAATAGTTAATAAACGTTCATAACGCTAATACTTTAATTTTCAAATTATTCAAATTATTCAATTAAAATAAACATAAAAACTGTACGAAAAAAAGATTTAAAATTCTATCAAATACTCGACGACTGTCGACGTTGGTCAACGTTTTTTTGACGCACTGACGATTCAAACCGTGATAGTGGCGTATCTCTCCGACAGAAAATTTATTCACGAGTATTTAAAAAAAATTCAATTCGGTTGAAAATTGACGAGTCGTCGATTATTTGCACGAACAAAACCAAAATACCCCACTTTGCGCCAGGCCTCTGAGACCCGCCTGCCTTTTTGAGGGTTTAAACTATTTTTCCAAACTCAACATATGATAGGTTTCATGAGAATAGTCTATAAAAATTATTTTCTATAATTAAAATGGAAGGAATTGAAATATTACTTTCATAATAAAAGCGTTTCTAACCTCCAAATTTTCTTTGTTGAAAAACAAAATCTTTCCAAAGTTTATCATATATTGTCTCAAACTGTATACCAATGCACACTGTGCGGACACAGTGCTTACGTTCTTGGCGACACATCTTGCTCACACGTCGTGCGGCTACCGTGCGTCCTCACGCATTGTTATCTGGGATCGGTCAAACTTTATGAAAGCATTAAAAGAATTTGGCATGAATGACTCTGAATGCTTCATGACAGGTATTATAAAATTTCTTTATCAAATAATATATATTTATTATCAGTTACTTTATTTTTGTCTTACATGTATAATAAAATCTTATAAAAGACTAATTCTATATAAAATATGTATGGTGACGTGTGGCGTTAGAACTGAAAAAAAGCTAATTGGCTGTTCGTTTTCACGCGCGCTCTTTACGTATATGTATGATTTTTTAGCTTAAAATTGAACTTTCTGAAATATAGGCTATTGCATTCCTACCGTAAAGAATCGCTCGGATTATGGTGTAATATTTTTATTCCAAACTTCAGATCTATGATCGTTTATTTATTCACGCATTTTTGACACATATCGATCTGTTATCTCAAAAATAACGAAAGAAACACGTGGCGCACGTCTAAAGAACATAGAAAATATTTAAAACACAGTAGACTGAATCCATTTCAATTCAGGGAGGTTTCTACACTTGAAATTGCAAAATCTCTTATTGACGTAATATGTGTGTTTTAGAGGAAACTAGGCGATACGTATTTTTCCGATTATCAAAAAAAATGTCAAAAAGGATATGCGTATTTGAATTTTTTGCTTTGTTGTTCAAAAAACTTCATTTTTTTCTTTAAACCTCTGGAATTTTTTACCTAATTGGAATATTCATAATTTTTTCCGATTCTAATAGAGTACAGTGGATATTCCGAATTCTGATAATGATAGTGACTGCTCAAATAATTCAGAATTTAACCCTTTGCTGGTCAGAATGACCGTTATCGTCAATTATCGTCAAATCAGGTCTAGAGAGAGGGAATAACCAAACTCACTGCTCCCTTACACGAAATCTTCTGTGTTAGTGCGATTCAAACGCATTCGTCACTACCAGTTTAAAAAAATTTAAGGATTGTGTCATTTTTAGAAGGTGATGCTTTCCATTTAAAAGTTTAAATTTCAAATTAGGAATTTTCATTCTAAAAGTGAAAGAATTTTGAAGCTTATGCCTTATGAGTTCTTTAATACACTTACAAATAATATTCTAATGAACTACAACCTTAATTATCATTGTGAAAATGAATTATTTTACTGTGCGAATTCCATTTCTGTAAAATATATTTAATAAATTGTGCAGAGAAGTAAGGAATTAAAAATTAATCTAATCAAATTATTAGCATAATTCAGTATTGAAAAAAAATTATTTATAATCATTTTCGATTTTTTTAAATAACTAATACAATGTTGTAAATTAATATAACGTTCATTTTGAAGTATAGTTTAAACGTGAATAAAACTTTGGAAAACAATTTACAACATTACGCGCTCCAACAATTATTTTTATTTGCATTTTAAATTTCTACTCTATATTTTATGTACTTGGAATAACTTTGCGTAAATTATTTCCTTCTGCTTCAAAATTTCTCAGATAATAGTCGACATATTACTTTAAATATTAAACAAAGTCAGCTTGCTGTATGTGGGTGGAAAAGCCATCAGCTAGCGCATTATATATTGGCAAGCGTCGCTCACGAGACATTTCACTGCCTCAATTGACGGGTTGTCCACCCACGTACAGCCAGCTAAAGATTATTCTTATAAAAAATACCATATTAATTATCATCTCACAAAGTTTCAAGCGAAAGGATGTCATTAAAAACTTTTTTTTCATCTGTTGGGGCGGCTGTCATTGCCACACCCACCCAAAGTGTTAGGTATAAGGATGCGATTGACAAAAAATTGTCGCTGACTCTCGGACTTGTAGAATCTCAAGAGAAGATGCGAAATTTAATTTAGAAATATTACGAAAGACCGCAATAGAACATAACCTGTGGTCGAAGAATATGAAAAAGAGCAAGATGATTTTTTGTAAATTTCGGTGAAAGGCCAGACATTTTTGTACGGGCTACATTACTAGTACCTCAATCAGGACACGATTTTTTAGTGCAAAGAAATTATTTTTTAAATACAACACTCCTTTTCAATCATCAGCACCTATTGAAAGATCGTTTTCATATGCTACATTACTGAATTTTCATAAATATAATAGGTTGACTGATGTACATTTCGAAAAAATAATAATATGTAAGGTTAATGCGCGAAAATATTTTGTTTAAAACAAGCTTTACAGTCCAGTAGTCAAACTTACCGAGAAGTGTTGGAAATAAAAAGTATTATTATTCATAAATAACATTAGTTTACAGTCATTTTTCCCACCATACCTCACTATGATTTTGCCATGTATTTAGGGCCACTAAACACGAAAATCACACTTTAAATTTTTTTCATGGAAATACTTTCAAGATATCAATTTTCAAATTTTTTCTGCAGTTTTTAGAGTTTTCTGACGTTTTTGAGTTTATTTTAATGATGTCCGCTAAATTATATTCATGGTTATAAATCATATTTATAACCATGAATAATATTTAGCAAACATCCATGACTCTTTCTTTCGTCGCCTGGGCGTTTTAACTCCACCTGTCATTCAACTTAGAATAAATTGACTCGCGGCACTCAGCCAAAAAATATTAAAGTATCTCGGACACTCGACAGCGCAAGCGCGGTTTAAATCATCGATGACGCTTGTAGGCTTCTGCTTCATGAAAGCGCACCAATCGCGTGACACCCGCGTCCAACCGCACCTTACTTTCGAAATTTTCTTGTTTGATCATAAATTTTTAAGTTTTTACAATAATTATAGTCATTAAAAAATTGTGTAAATGATAAAAATGAGCACAAATGTTACCGCTAAGTTAGACATGTTATAAAAGACGTCTTAAGGATGTCCCGAAGACGTCTCTAGGACATCCTAAATTTTTTTTGCCCACTGGGTCTTTTAGAAGTTTGAAATAATAAATAATCGATGTGCCAACAAAAAATATAGATTTAAAAATCTATATATTTTACAGGATTTAAAAAAATAATAGAAAAAATTCGACCTCTTTTCAAATATATTTATGACTTCTAGAAGTTTTGTAGAATTAAAACATATTTTATGAATGAAATAATTTTCAAAAATGATTAAAAATGTACAGTTTAAGAATCTTTTCTATTCTCTATAAGGCGCTTCCTCAGACTTGAAAATTAGCCCATGTATTAATACGCCAAGCTTTTCTCCTACAATTTTGAATTGTTTGTTTTCATATTTCAACCACAGAATATAAATGTCTAAATACAGGACTGAACAGAGAGCTTTTTCGAAAAATAGCCTGGTTCTTGTTTTATTCCAATTAATTGAAAATTGATGCATTTTTTGCGCCTAGGAAGTAGCAAGCCGCCACCATGAGTGTACTTATGGTGAACGGAGTACTGGGACCTGTGTCTCGCTATGAAACTGCAAGTGGTCTAGAGCAACGATTCCCAAACTACTGCCGAGGGTCACCGGCCCGACCGCGGTCGGGGAAGCCACCCCGGGCTGGGCAGCCCCCGAGGGGGAAGCCAGCCCGGCCCCAGCCACTCGGCAGCCCCCCTCCGCTATGAGGACCCTTTCATTGTCATGAGATTTAAGGCTGATTCAATCAATAAAATCTTAAACACATGACTCAATTCAATTCTAATTATCTGAATCATTTTCCTGATTTAATTTTAAGAAAATGAAGAAAAGTTGATGAAAATGCATGACCGACTGTCAAGTATCTCCCACGGCTTCCAGTATTGGGGAAAAAATTGTAGGGTGGCGGCCCTGCCCCTTCCTGAAAACTGCTACCTTAAGTAGGGTGGCTACCCGGCGGTAGGGGGATGCCACCCCGGGCCAGGTAGCTCTGTAGGCTCCATGAGCTGCGTAAAGTTGACAGCACCATTTCATAATTTAATCATTTTTTCCAAGCAAGAATTAAGGGCTCATTTAGGGCTAATTTAATGCCTTAATGCCAAATTTTCAGCTCTGACATTTTTTTAAAAACGGGTGGTGCTGCCATCTTTACGTGAAGTTAGCAGTACAACCTTCAACAAACGTTCAAGGGATGAAAATTTTGAATTTCTGATTTTACAGGAATTTGCGGCTGATTTAAGGCTCAGGAATTATAAGGAAAAAAATTTTGTTTATTGTTTAAACAATTTTTATTAACCATTTTTTTAACATTTTTTTTTTCAAATTAACGCAACGTATTTTGTTTCATAGGATATCTTCGGGCTCATAAAAAGCTCGCTGAATATCGAGGTTTTGTAAAATTATTTACGCATTTTTTACAACATTAAGTTAACATACCGAAATATTTATTGGTGGCCTAAACGCACTTAACTTGTATAGTCTTTGAATTTTGTGTTTGCACAAACTTAGAATTTTCTATAAGTGATGAGTAGATTGTAAAGTATAAACAAAACTCTTATTCATCGGCGTGACTTTATAACCGGGTTTGTTAGCGTCAAAGCCTAGCAGCCTAGTCGTAAAAGTGCTCCGGTAAAAGCTCAGGTATAAAATTTTGTAACCTGGTGCAATTACTTTGTTAGTTGCTGTTATGACCGGGCTGATGAGAGCTCCGCCTCCATAATTTGTCCTAATCTATTTTTTCGTAAAATTTGATGTTTAATCTTTAAGGATGTTCTGTTAATGCAATGAAAAACGATCTTGAAGTTTGCCACAAATATGGATTTCAAAGTTGTGTGATTAATTTTTAAAAAACTAAGAGTCACTTCAAAAAAGTAAAAACATCTCTGGATTCATCTCGGTGTGCATTTTTTTGTTTAAAGAATTTTTTAAACAATAACGCCATTTGTTATCTTTCTGAAATTGTTATAAACAAAGTATGCATCAAATCGAAAATCCAAGTACACCATTGCATTCGTATCGAACATATCTAGATGTGCTTTTTTTCGCAAACTTATTTTTTAAACAATTAGAGCATTTGTTGTTCAGTGCTCTGTTCCTCCGTACTTTTTTGATGTGACTCTTAGTTTTTTTAAATTAATTACAAAACTTTGAAATCCAAATCTGTGGCAAACTTCAACGTCGTAATGAAAAGCATAAACTCGTAATGTTTAAGTCGTTAAAATAATGATGAACACAGTAAAACTGTATTTGAATTCGTATGATTGAAGTCACAAGACATTGCTAAAATAACGTTAGATTGATTTCAGCGGTCTTAGAACTTAATGTTTAAATTCATTCATGAAATTGAGAAGAGGTCCTATTTATTACTGCATAAATAATTTTAATATATGTAAGGTCATCGTTGCTTATTGAAATGCATATTTTTATTTTTTCTTCGGCTTTATGCAAAAGTCGTAATTGGCACTACATTTTAATTTTCAGAATTCTTAACAGTTATACTTGTCACGTTTTTATTAAATAGTATTGAGAAAATTGTAATATAATAATTGTACTTAGAAATTTTAAATCAAATAATTACCATAGAATCGTGACGAATAGAATTATAAATTATAAATAAAAAAATTTCAGACTTGCATATGTTGTACGAAAGTGCAAAAGCTATGAAAATACACATTTTTTAAAATAGATTCTGGTAACGCTCGCGTTTACGGCTTCTATCATCCGAAACAAAATTGATTATATTCTAGCAGAATCCATTTCTCTTCCATTTGCAACTCTATGTGCTGTACCCAGAATAATCCTGTTGTAAAGACATTCAAGACTCAATATTCCGCGACCCCCTTGACGGCGTGAGATGTA
>NC_046666.1:111523129-111530945 GCF_010883055.1 Belonocnema kinseyi | reverse complement strand
CAGCATCACAGGCTGTAATAAAAAAAAATTTTGTTTACTGAAATAAATTATTAAGTTCAACAAATACATTTTTTATTAGAAAATATTAGACTTGTCTAATAAATTCGAATTTAAATTACG
Source organism: Belonocnema kinseyi (assembly GCF_010883055.1). Lineage (NCBI taxonomy): Eukaryota > Metazoa > Arthropoda > Insecta > Hymenoptera > Cynipidae > Belonocnema > Belonocnema kinseyi. Next base: position 111,530,825 of record NC_046666.1, on the reverse strand, counting down.
AAATCCATACCTGTAATGATTCATCATTCCCATTTACTATTATAGGGACTTTTTTCAAATCATCAAATCCCAATGAATCTATCTTATCTGGATTTTTATCAATATATTTTGATATTTTTCCTGATTTGTTTCTTGGCTTTGTGGCTTCCTTCATGAGTTTTTTTCTCTTTACTGGCTAAGCTTCGCCAGTCTTCAAACTCCCTGGTTGCTATTATTGCAGAAGCACTTCCAATATTCCAGCAGCATTCGGATAATTCTGCTTCTGAATCGATTGCGGTCCTACGTAATTGGCCCAAATTCGTTCCTGCAGCGTATTGCATCTCTTCATCTGTAAACAATAAAAATATTAGGTACTCATGGATAATTAGCTTCTCTTAATATATCTTTGGGCCAGCGACAAGACCGCTTCGTCTGCTCTAATGGGAAGTGGTACAGAGTCCAAGAACTTAGTCTTGATATTCTTGAATTCGCATTAAACTACCGCACTCGACGCAGGAATTCGCCCATTTTTAAATTTGTCTCTGCACACACAGCCCCACAGAACAAACATTTTCATATCGCGTACTAACTTTACAGTGTTTCAAAGCTTTGGAACTTTTCACCTTTTTAAATCTGATCACATTTATGGGTTTCAAATGCTTACTACGATTATTTGATTGAATCTACTACGATATGCTATAATATTATATCGGCATGGCTATAAAGCGGTTTTTGAACGCTTTAAAAAGTTTCACTAATTTCAAATATTTAAAAAAGGCGTGTACGCTAGGCTTAAAATATTTAACAACAATTTATTCCACAATGATATTAGAAGTTTCAAAATGATTAAAGTATTTCAAAGATCTGAATCGATTTCAGGAATCACAGCGCAAAAGGAGCTCAAAAAGGGAGAAATAGGATCATTTTCGAAAAAAGGGAAAAGATTAAACATTTATTTCTACATGTAGAAAAGAAAAAACAAAATTTGTATAAGAAATGTTAAATTTTAAATTATTTTTAATGATTTTTAATGAGTTGCACCAGTAAATAACTTATTTGTTCATAATTTTTGTACATTTAGGGTGTTCGAAATCCACTCGCAGTGATATAAAAAAATCTGACAAAAAAAAAGATTAGTTAAATATACAATTTTTAAAAGTGCAGCAGAGCAAAGTAAAAATTTTAAATTAATCGAACCGCTCAATCTGAAGGGAAACAATTTGCAAGTGGACATCCAAAAGAAGTAAAGACAAGAGTTTTAAAATTGAAGACAGGTTTCGTTCATAACATGCACTCATCTTAACTCCATGGAATTCAAACATAAACAGTCAGGGCCGTTTTAACTATTTCTAATTGTAATATGTAATATTACGACCCAGACGCGCGGGATTGCTGGTGGCTGTCCCTTTGTTCATACGCTACAGGTGAACACGTATGGCTGTGCAGGCCTCTATCAACCCCGCGGTCTCGATTTGTTATTTATTTATCCGGCAGCTTCCTAATAATCTTTCCTTTGTGACTGCACTAATAGAATAATTTTTCTATTATTATCAATAATTGTTATCGGCAATTCCATGTCAAACGGGCCACCTTAATATCTCGTAAACGGGTTTTTTTCTAAACCAAATTTGGCACAGATTATCTAAAACATGTGGACTTTCATCTAAAAGTTTGTCAGAATTACATTTTTTGTTGCTTCAAAATGGCGGACAAAAATATCTCAAAAAAGTGGTTTTTTACATACTCTCCAGGTATACGATTTTTAAGGTGAAAAAATAATGAGAAACTCTAGAATATTATTCAATTCGATATTTTTGGTATTGCTGGCAATAAATAAACTACTGAGATGCTTAATTTCAAAATGGCGGATTACAAATGGCAGCCGAGAAATGAATTTTTAATCTGTATGTAATGTTCGTTTTAATATCGTAATATCGTTTTAATGTTCGTTTTTAAAAACCTATTTTCAATAATCCTTATCATTATTATTTAAAAAATATCAATAGCGAGTCTAATATGGCGGATAAAAAAATTTGTATAAAAACAAAAACAAGGCCAACTCAGTCTTTTAAACTCTTCTGTGACCATAAGATTTTTTATCCAATAAAATATATGAACCAGATATAGTTTTAAGGTTTTATGGCATCGCTGATTTCAAATTTGCCATTACTTTTGCAAAATTAATTTATTTAAACAAATTATTACGTTATTCACTCATTTTGCCAAACAATTACCAGAAACAGATTTAATGGAAAAAGTTACATCCGGAAGAGTTCTTTTATGTCTTCAATTAGTATTTTTAATTGAAAAATTAATAAATAATTAATAAATAATTAATTTTGTAAATTTAATGAAACTGTTTATGTTCATAAGAAAAGCACAGAAAATACAAATACGACATCAATTATTTAAGGGGTTTTAAGTACGCTTAATCCAAACATGCGATTAGTTTTTAAAAATTATTTTGCTGAAACAATCTCTTTAAACAAATTAACGCATAAAAAACATTTTTTTTATAGAAAGTGTCAGAATTAGATTCTATATAAAAAGTTGCTCACGACATAATAATGAAACTAATGGTATATTTAAACGCATTTCATATAACGTTTCGTATAACATATTCAATTATTTGTAAGAGAGGTAACAACAACTCTCCGCATTCCACCGGATTTAGACTGGAATGAATATCATTCATGTCTGATTTTTTGTTGTTATTTTAAAAATTTAATTTTTTTACAATTTTTCGTTTTTTTTGCGATTTTTTAGTTTTTTCTTATTTAATTTTTTTCCTATATGTTTATTACACTTCTGAAGTTCAGAATGTAAGTGCTTTAAATTGCGTCGAAGCATTTAAATATGCCATTATTATCAATACTATGTGTAATTTTTGACATAGAATCTAATTCTGACATTTTTTATTCCAAAAATGTTGTTCATGCAATAATTTGTTATAACAAATTGTTTAAACAAAATAATTTTGCAAAACTAATCGCATTTTTGCATTCAGCGTACTCAAACCACCCCTTAAATTACCCCAGAATTAGTTAATAACGCAATAATTTGTTTGAACAAACTGTTTAAACAGACATATTGAACTCGCTATTGATATTTTCTAAATAATAATAATAATAAAGATGATTGAAAATCGGTTTTTAAACCGAATATTAATACGATATTAGGATATTAAAACTAAAATTACATACAAATTAAAAAATTTATTTTTTGGCCGCCATTTTAAATCCGCCAATTTGAAATTTAGCATTTTAGTAGTTTATATATTACCAGCAATACAAAAAATATTAAATTTAATAATAATCTCGGGTTAGTCGAATTTTTTTCACCTTAAAAATGGTATACTTGGAGAAAATATTTTTAAAAACACGTTTTTTGAGTTATTTTGATCCGCCATTGTGAAACAAATAAAAAAGTAATTCTGAACAGAATTTGAGATGAAAGTATACGTGTTCAAGATAATCTGTGCCAAATTTCGTGAAAAAAACGTTTACTAGATATTTAGGTGGCCCGATTGACATGGAATTGCCTAATGTCCATTTTTTAAAATAATTTTTAAACAATATTTATAGGTGGCGCCAAGGTTATTAATTTCTTATGGAGTTTAACATAGAAAAATATCCATTTTTCTTCACGCTTAAATTTAAGATATAAATTATTGAAAGAATCTAATGAAATTCTGAAAACGCCTTATTCAGTAATGAAGTAAGTGCTTCACAAAGAAAATATACAAAAAAATTATTATTAGAATTATTTTTTAAGTCTCAAACATGGCCGTTTTTGCTTAAAACCATGATTTTCACGAGCTTGTTTCAAGCCTTAGATATTGTTTGTTATCGCTGAAATGACAAAAGTTGTGGCTCATAGGTTCCGGATGCGACCATATGAAAATCGTAAAATTCTAACTTTTATATCCACCAGATTTTCACAAAAACCGATAAATAAATTGTCCGTAAGCGACTCAGGTAGTACATAAATTACTAATTTTATGGTGGGCGTGTTGCCGCGGCTCATCCCTACCGAAAGAAATCTCTGAGTTTTCTTTAGCGAAATAGCTTGGCCCATTTGAGTCTATAAACAAAGTCGATTTGAAACAAAATAGTCTCGGAGATAGTTTGAGAGATTTGGGTCCTTTTCAAGATCCTTTTAGTAGTCGTTTTAAGAGTGGTGCGACGGTAATAAAATGTTCCTGTTGTTTTCGTCACGTACCGGGCGGGCAGAGTTATTTACAGTAGTTGGTCGTGGCTAATCCGCTCTCCCTTTTTAAATTTCTCTTCAAATTATTAACACTTTTTTTTAATTGATGATTTTTTCCATTATACTTATTTATAATTATAACTTATATACTGATATACAATTTTCTAGTTGAATTCAAAAATGTTGTCTTTTTTGGCGTATCTCATTCCATTTACAAGAAACATCGTATTAATTCCAATTTTAAGCATTAGAAAAAAAGTTAGACATCTGAAGTCATCGAAACCCGTAGATTCCGAATTATTATGTTTTAGGCTGTTAACTATGAAATTAAAAAAAATCGACTTCTACATTTCAATCCGAAAGCTTACCAAAGGACTCTTGAGTGTCGGCTACTCTCTTGAGATAGCCTCTCTGCTTGTTATTTATGATCGTATTCTCATTTCAATTTCGGAAAGGGTATTTTAAAGCCTTTAGACCATTTAAACGAGCTTCCTGGACCTTTAAAAATATCTGCCTGAGTGCCTGCGGAAAATTTCTCTAAGCTTCTTTGACCTAAAGAATTTTTAGTATATACTCAAAGATTCTTTTCGGTAGGGATCCATTAATGGTCCCCTATACTCTGTCTGTACCTACAAAATCTCCAAAATTGTATAACCAATAAATTGTTTCACCGTTAAAAAATATATACTAAAAATTAATATTTTATAAAAATTGTTTAAACAAATAATTATTTTTAATTATTTAGACATTTCAAATTTGATGCATCAAAAAATTTCAAAACTAACAAAATGTTTTCATCGATAAAAATGTTAAATAGCAATTACATTTCTGTAAAGATTGCTTAAAAAAATTATTATTTTCAATTATTTAAACTTTTAAAGTTTGAATCATTAAACAGTTGTTAACTAATAAACCGTTTTTATTGATAAAAATGTTCAATAGCAATTAATTTTTTATCAAAATTGGTTAAAAAAACTAATATATTTGATTATTTAAACCTTTAAAGTTTGAATCATTAAACATTTTCAAACTAATAAAATGTGTTTATCGAGAAAAATGTTCAATAGCACTTACTTATCTCTAAAAATTGTTTAAACAAATAATTATTTGTTATTATTTAAACATTTCAAATGTGCAGCTTCAACAATTTTTAAACTAATAAAATGTTTCAATTGATAAAAATTTTCAATTAAAAATAACATTTCTGTTTTGTAGAGGAGATTTTATGAATCAGATCTTTGCATCTGAAACCAATCAATTCTCTTGTTGAAAATATTTAGAAATTCAGAAAAGAGGCCAGTAGACGAGTGAGGGTAGAAGAAACCTTTAAATTCTTATTGTTCATTCCGAAAACCTGAGACCAAGACCTTAAAATTTGCAGGTACGTACCTCGCCCACTTCCCCTTAATCCGCTTACTGTAACAAAGGTGCCAAGGAAAAGTTAATATTTCCTTGGACAGTTGACGATTTTATGAACTTCGATTGATTATTCAAACAAAAACTTTGAAAGCATGCCGTCTCCTTTAATATTATTTAAAAATAATTTTAAAAAATGGACAATAGTGTATGTGTGTGTGTATGTACAGCCATTTGAATCGAAGGATTACTCTAATTAGATGAAATTTTCACACTAAAAACAAAGTGTGCATCTAATGCTAATTTCAGGGTACCATATACATGCAACAGAAATTAGTCATGTCAGTGTGAATGGTACCACTTCACAAGGTATCTGTCCCCTCTCCCTTCGGGTAAGAAACGTACGCCAATTATTCTTACAGTTTTGCGGCAAAAACAATTAACGAGTTTTGTAAATCTTGCAAATTTGTAAATTAAATTTGTAAATTTTTCAAATCGAGTTTTGTACCCCAAGTACGAGCGAGATAAAACACTATCTTGAAATTGACTGAAATAAAATTGATCCCAGAATTTTTACTGTGTTTGTTCCAATTGAAAACTAAATGGTTTAACTGCAAATTCAAATATCCTATTTAAAGTTGATTTTTTTTCTTTTGACTTGAAAGTTCGTTTTGTTTTTGGATGATCATTTATTTTGATAACTAAAAATTCTTCGTTTTATGGTCCGTACACCCTCTTCCCCATCTCATTCAATAACAGCGTTGGGTGTTGGAGTGGAATTTAACTGTTTTTTATTCATCAGCAAAGTAGTTCAACTTTTAAATAAGCAATTTAGTTCTCAACGAAAAAATATGTGTTTCTCTTAAAATGATTCAAATTAATTTTTCATAAAACATTTAATCAACCCTGCAAAATAAACAGATGTCTTTAAGTTTTATAATATTCGTATTTTGAGTTTGAAAATTCATTTATTTTAGTAGAAAGTTCATATTTTTGTTTAAGAAGGCATCTATTTGATTCAAATTTATCTGTTTTTGTGGAAAATCGTACTATTTTGTTAAAAATACGTTCTTACTTTATTTTAAAATTAATTTTTTGTTTCAACTAAAAATTAATTCTTCTTTTTTGGTAGAAACTAATCTTGGTTTAAAATTAATTTTCTTAGTTCAAAATTAATTTCTTCCGAGAAAAATGTATCTGTAGTTTGTAGAAAATTCGTTATGTTTTGGTTGAAAATTGATCTTCTTGAATTAAAATCAAATTTTTTAGTTAAAAATTCATTTGTTTGCAAATTTAAATATTTTTAGTTTAAAAGTAGCTTGCTTCAAAAATTTGTTTTTAAACTTAAAATTGAACTATTTTATTTATGGTTGCACTTTCTTTTTAATTGTAAATTCTATTATTTAGTTAAAAATTCGTGCATTAAAAAGTCTTGTTTTTTGGTTGAAGGGTACTCTTGTTGATAGAAACTTGACATAAATATTTATATTCAACTATTTGGTTAAAAATTAAACTATTTTTTCGAATTGGAAATTTACGCTTTCATTGAAAATTCATAATTTCGGTTAGGAAATTGGACTATTTTGTATAAAAATCGGCATTAATCTTAAAAGTATATTTACAAAGATTTAAATAGATTTTCAAAATTGTCAAAAAAATAATCTGGAAGATTTTCAGGCATGTTTTGAAATTTTGCAGGTTTTATTAAAAATGGCACGAAAAAGTCGAATAATTTTTAATGATATTCAGAAGTTTTAAAAGAATTTCAAAAGTAATACAAAAGTTGAAAAGATTCCAAATAAATGAAAATAAAATTATATACGAAAATTTCAATATGATTCATATGAAAATTAAAAATAGTTTCTTATCTTAGAAAAGTAATTTTAAGAAGATTTCAAAAGATTTTAAACAAAAATTAGAAACTTTTAAGGCCATGTGATGAGTGGGTCACGTGGCCAGATTCCTACCTTACCGCCACTTTTTTTATTTCCAAATTTATTACTACACGAAGCGCCACAACGAGTTGAAAATTTAAGATACTAAATAGGAAGCATTAAGGGCATGCGACACAGTGGGATTCCTACATTACCAACCTCTTTTTTCCATTGAACAAAATTTTTTTGTGAACCATAGAACTTTTTTGGTAAATGAA
>NC_046666.1:111500331-111523029 GCF_010883055.1 Belonocnema kinseyi | reverse complement strand
TTGATTTACAAAAAAAGTTCTATGGTTCAAAAAAAAAATTTGTTCAATAGAAAAAAGAGGTTGGTAATGTAGGAATTCCACTGTGTCGCATGCCCTTAAGAAAGAAATGTCTAATGTCTGGTCCTAAATTTGTATGAAAAAAAATTTTTTGTAAATATTTTTATTGTTGACCACTCATCACATGGCATCACATAAGGTTAATAAATTTTAAACTGAAAACGTTAAAAAAAGTGAATAATATGTAAGAGTAACATTATTCGAGTTTGAAATTAGTACCGTGTAAATCTTATAAATTTCAAATTCTGTATGTGTGAAACTCAATTTCTTTAGAATCTTTAGATGGTGAAATTATTATTTTTTTTTCAATTAAACACATTAATAGTTCATTTATTTTAATTTTATAGAAAATGTACCTAGACCAATTATTGCACATTGATAGATAAAAAATTGCGGTCAAACATCACTTTTAAAAAGTTAAAATAGTAAAATTTGCGAAGTTTTCCATTTCCAGCTTGAAGGTCTTCGAAATGGAATAAATTGAAATTCTAAGCTTTCCAAATTAAAGTAATATGTATATACATTTTATGAATAAGCATTGCGAATACAAAGGGATTATAAGTACAATGTATACTAATTTCAAGATGTAAGGTATGCTCGCCTCTAATCTAATCCGACGCGATATATGCTGGTAGGCGACCATCTTTTCCTCCACGGCTACCTGCAGAACCTTCCACTTCCAAACGACACTACCCCTCACTGGATTCGAAGGCCATGGACATAGGAAACACGGGACTAGGCATGCCATTGCGGGGCTCATGCAATGAGGGGGGAGGTCTGCCATCTTTTGATGTCCCGCGACAAACATGGCAGCGCCCACATGTTTAAATTTTCTTTCACAGTTTGTCGGCCCAAAACGCTCGTGCGCATCATCAAGTGGCACATCGTAAGATGGCGGCCCTCCCCACTCATGAAATTCTCCCCCTTCCTGTGAACTCAACCCTGCTCGCCAAAGTTCGGATAGCATGCCTAGTCCCGTGTTTCCTATGTCCATGCTTCAGGCCTTTGGTGTTAGGTTCCCCATAAAGATTAATCCCTTTGCCTTTAAAATTACTCATTTCCTTGCTATTTCCAGGCGTATTCCTCTATTAAAATGCTAATAGGCCGAAAAAATCCCTGACAATTTGACGAGTTTGAGAATATAATCGTAAATATAGTTAGATTCTCAACAATTTCGATTAGAATATTAAATTTTCATAAGCTCCCCATTGCGTTAATGAAGTGATTCTAAATAAATTTTGTATTATTTTTTCGTTGGTACAGCTGCTTACAATTTAAAAAAAAAGTATTTTTTTTTAAATTATTAAAAGAGAATATTATTTAAAATAATAATAACTTGATAATCGCTGGGGGATTGTATTGAACCTCATAATTAAATTTTGTAGAAATTGTTGATGTACATTGTTGGCTTTAGAGTCAGGCGAATTGAAAACAATCGAGATGTTTCAAATATTTTGTCACATAATGGTGATCCTTATCAGTAAGTATTCTTAAATCTTAGCGACGTATATTAAATCCAATTTTTTATTGAAACTCTTAAACGCAGCTTTTTGTATATAAGAGAAATAGTGCTATTTAATGAATTTTTCTGTTATGATGATGAATAATATCTATGAAAATGAAATTTTTTCTCTTGAAAGATGCACTACTGTAAAAATACAAAATTAAAAAAAAACTTTGTAGCTAAATATTTATTCAAATATTCTTTACAGACTTTTCCTTATATCCTTATATATTTTCCTTTAACAACGTTTAAATTCTCTATAAATTTTTTAATTTTCCAAAATGTTTATAATTTCAATTTTTGAAATTGTCATATACTGAGCATTGTTGAGAATCTACTTTGTTTACGATTATACTCTCAGACTCGTCAAAAGACAAAGGGATTATCTTTATGGAGGGCCTAACATCGAGGGCCTGAAGTAGTTTCGAATCGAGTGACGGTAGTGCCGTAGTAATGTGGAAGGAAAGGGTATGCAGGCAGCCGTGGAGGAAAAGACGATCGCCCACAGTAAAGGGCAGTGTTCAGAAAGGAGGTATGGAATGGGTTGTGCAAGGCGTTATACAAATATTCATTAAAATTTTAACAAAATAATAAGCTTTCTGCCGCAATTTAAAGCTGACATTGCACCTTCTTTATAAGTAACCCTACAAGCTGAAATTTTAAAAACTGAAAAATGTGCATGTCTATCTAAGTTTAAAGAAAATGCCTATGTTCTACTCTGATTTTTCTCGCAAATTTGTACTCAGTCAAATATTTTCTTACTAATTTACCTACAACAAGTTCTTTTATTTCGATGACTTAATTAAACTTCTGTACGAGAGTCAACTTTTTTCAAATGTAGTAGGCGCCCTAATATTAGCGAGCAAAGCAGTAGCGGGTAGATTTTCAAACGTGAAAATGATCAATTAAACTAATTGGGTGAGGCGAAGAAAATTATTTGCTCAAATTTTTTTTAAGGGCTTGTGGAAAATTTGTGGTTTTTCTTTTAAAGTTTTGTACAACAATTTTCGATAACAGATACACAGCAAACTTCGGGATACCGAACCCTTGCACATCATTCTCATTATAAACTTAAGACAAAAATTATCAAGTTTCGCAAATCTAAAATTAATTTTTATATTATACTTCATTCATGTCTGACGCGTTGCAGTTTCCATACTTCTTATTGACTATCGTAAGTTACTAATAACACACATAATATTTCCAAAACAAGGAATATTTTTCCATATTTTGAATTTCAGGTCAGAAAAAAAATTTCACTTGTCCTAGGCCTAGGGCTCTTTTATAGCTACATTGTTTTTTAACACCTGCAACGGATTCAGAGCAATAAAGTATCAATATATAATGCTCATCAAAATCATTTGTGCTGCGCACAGTGATTTGGAACGATTTTGATATTTCTTTTTAAATGCTTAGGAAAAAATCTTGTAGAACGACCTCAGGCCTGCAATTACGAATCTGCAATTACTAAAGGGCACGTTCTTTAGCCATTCATTTTGGATAAAAGTTCAAAAAGCTAGGGCATTTTCAAAATTTCTGAGATCGCTTTTTTAAGATTTAAGAATTCTATGTGCAGCTATTCGTAGAATACTCAAAAAGACCAAAAATGTATAGTATAAACTTTTTTAGATAAAAGAATCTTTCCGCTGTGCGGGTGGGTTTTCATCCAGGCCTGCGCCCTCAATACGCTTAGCTGGCACGTTTGAGCACGCTTAGGGCGCATGACTGTTCTTTCTCGCGCTTTGCGGTTGATAATGTATTTACCTGGCGCTATGTTCTCGGTGTTTGTACTTCTCCCAAATTTATGCGCTGGCCTTTTAAAATTAAAGGTCAAAACATCGACAACTATAATTTGGGGACTGTGAATTCTCTCGTCGGCATTAAATAATACATTCTCATCACGTATCTCGTGCTTCGCACTCGATTTCGTCTGTAATACGAACTTTTTTTACATTATTTTAGACTCTATCACATAATTATTTCTGTATTTGGCATGGGGCTGCTTATTCAGGTATTGTAAAATTAAGTAAGAATTTTATTTGTAATGATTGTTTTAATGTTTGTTCATTATTTTGAATTACATTTTATTCTTAGCTACTCTAAAAAATGTACATCATTTCAATAATTTTATATTATTGCAATTCGTAATGTGCATTCGTATTGGAACAAAAGTATTTTAATCGTATTATTTTTGTAATTAAAAAAGCGCCCATCCTATGAAAAAAGATTAAACATTTCTTGCACCTTGTGTCGTTTGAGAATAAATTTTCAGATCTTCATTGTGTACACAATTTTTTTTAATAATCTTTTGTCATATCTTGCATAGTTTTACCGCAAAATGCAATTTTTCATTTTTAATTATTTTTTGTGCAATGAAAATTTGAATTTTCCATTTACCACAAAAGTTCAAAAAGTTGTTATGATAATTTTTCAGGGTGTTCAAAACGCAAAGTTTTTGTTCCTCTGACTTGTTTTCATATCGTGTTTTGTGAGAATAATATTTTCATTTTTTTTCGGCATATTGTAAATGTACAAACACAGTTAACGCATTCTAAAAAACCTGTTATTAGGATTCAGAGGATCTCAAAACGTGAAAATTTGACAAAAGTTTGACAAATCTAATACCTTCTCTTATGAGAATCTAAAAAATTACCAATATTACAGCATTTACAAAATTAAAAAAAAAAACAATAAAATTTTAAGCCAAATATCGCACGACAAGAAAAAAAGTCAAGAAAGGAAAATAGTTTCTTTTTCGAACACACTAGAAGATTATCATAACTTTCTTAATTTTTTTTTAAAAATCGGAAACTCAAAATTTAATTGCGCAACAAATATTTAAAAATAAACAATTCCATTTTGCGGCCAAACATGGTAAGATACGGTAAAACAAAGGAAAAGAAGAATTTTTACCCAAAAAAGATCTACAAATTTTTTATGAATAACTTTTTGATAAGATGCTTTTATTCGTAAAAAGCATAATTAAAAATAAGAAAATAAACATATTTGATTTATGAAAGTCATTCACCCTAAAAAGAATCTACAAATTTGTTATTTCAATTTTACATTGGATAAGTACATTTTCTTTTAATCATAAAAAATAAAGGTTGAAATAAAGAAAATGCATTTTTGGGAAAACGACATAAGAAAAAAAATGAATAGACAAAAGTAGTTCAACCAAAAATATTGAAAAAATTTTTATATTAAAAATTTTAAAAATATCCCCGCCGTGCGCGTGGTGCTTTGCAACAAGTTTGAGAGCGCCTAGGGCGCACGGGTACGCTCTGGCGCTTCCCGCTTATTTTTGTACGTTTAATGCGTACGCTTTAGATTGTTTTTTTGCAAATAACATAAATAATATAACTTAAATCGAAAACTGTGATTTAAACTTTTAAGGAATTACATCCATAAATTGGACCTGAAAATTTTTTCGATTTGTGTTTTAATAAGTTTCTCAAGGCACCTGTGGCTTTGACGATGACACTCCCATTACGAAATGCGCGCTTCGAGCTCGATAATTTCTGTCTAATTGAAAAACGTCATCAAGGTAATGTATAAATCGTGTTTAAATCTACTAAAAAAACGCTTTGAACTTACGGATCTCCTAAAAACAAAATAGCATATTTTTGAAAATGATCCAACTTTTTGAATTTTTGTTTAATGTACCAGAAAATTTGTCAAACATTTATAAAACTTGTAACAAATTTTTTTTAAGTTTTTGAAAAAGCTCAAACTTTGTAAATTTTTTTTATAATTGAAAAATCTAATTGACCAAAATTATAACATTTGAAAAAAATGTTAAATTCTAAAAATACTCTAATTTTTTTTTATTTTGGTTGGAAATATCTGCTTAACCAACTTCACATTCATTTTTGGAATCTCAACAAACGTATCAAAGGCTGATTCGCCTGACATGTTTGAACGTTTCCCAGTTAACTTTGGCACCACTCAGGAGCTGCAAGTCAAACTTATTGTTAGTTTTTAACACCAAAACAATCATCCTCAATGGGTTTGAAGAGTACTAAAATGAGGTTTTTTCACTCAAATCTTTGACATGTTTGACAGTTTGCCAGTTAACCTTGGAACCACTCAGGAGCTGCCAGTCACATTCTTTATTAGTTTTTAGCACCAAAACAATCATCCTCAATGGGTTTGAAGAGTACTAAAATGAGGTTTTTTCACTCGAATTTTTGACATGTTTGACAGTTTCCCAGTTAACTTTGGCACCATTCAGGAGCTACCAGTCAAACTTATTGTTAGTTTTTAGCATCAAAACAATCATCCTCAATGGGTTTAAGAGTACTAAAATGAGGTTTTTTCACTCGAATCTTTGATATGTTTGACAGTTACCCAGTTAACTTTAGCATCACTCAGGAGCTGCCAGTCAAATTCTTTGTTAGTTGTTTGCACCAAAACAATCATTCCCCTTGGGTTTGAAGAGTACTAAAATGACGTTTTTTCACTCGAATTTTTTACATGTTTGACAGTCTGCCAGTTAAGTTTGGCACTATTTAGGGGCTGCCAGTCAAACTTATTGTTAGTTTTCAGCATCTAAACAATCATTCTCCGTGGGTTTCAAGAGTACTAAAATGACGTTTCTTCACTCGAATTTTTGACGAGTGTAACGATAAATCGTTGCAAAATACACCACTAGCTGTTAGTCAGTCAACGAAGTTCGAACTGTTGACTATGAAAAAAAAAGAATCTGAAATTTTAGTGAGTAATAAAATGACGTCCATAGAATTGTTGCGAGCTCCCGGACTGTAAAAAGTCCAAAAGGAGCGATAATACGAGGGTGGATCAAATATAAACCGGAATTTTACAAATACTTTTCTTAGCCAATCGCAAGCACTCTCACAGTGTAGGTTCTTGTAATGTAGTGTATTAGGAGTGGGTAAAACGCTTGGTGAGCTGTTTGACTCAGTCAATTCGTCAGTACAGCTATGAGTGAGCAACAGGTTCCAGCGTCCGTTGCACAACGGGTTGTGATAAAGTTTTTAACTAAAGAAGGCGTTAAACCGTGCGAAATTTTGACTCGATTGAATGATCAGTATGGGGATGATACTCTGTCTAAGACTCAAGTGTGTTTTTGGGCCAAAAAGTTTAAGAGTGGACGAGAAAGTGTGGAAAATGTGAGTCATAATCGACGTCCAAGATCAAGTGTCTCTGGCGATAACATTGGTGCAGTTCGTGACCTTATTGAAAGTGACAGGCGGTTCAGTATTCATGAAATCGCTTTACAGGTGGGCATTAGCTATGGAAGCGCTCAAACAATCATTAAAAATCACCTTGGTTTCAAAAAAATCTGTGCCCGATGGGTCCCGAAGTTACTGAACGAAGATCAAAAAAACATCTGACTGCGAATCAGTAAGAGACATCTGAATCGATTTCAGCGGGAAGGAGAGACTTTTTTGAAGCATATCATGACATGTGATGAAACACGGGTGCATCATCACACTCCCGAGTCCAAGATGGCGAGTAAAGAATGGCGAAGGAAAGGCGAAGCCGGTCCTGTGAAAGCCAAAACCCGTCTCTCAGACGGTAAGGTCCTCGCGACCGTCTTTTTCGACTACAGAGGAGTGTTGCTCATTGATTACCTACATGATCGACGTACGGTTAACGCTGCCTACTACAGCCAGCTGTTGGAGGCAGCAAATGCCGCTTACAGAAGCAAAAGACGCGGTAACCACAGCTATCATTTGTTTTCGCCCATGAAAGATGCACTTGGAGGATTGCGATTTGACAACGATCAAGATGTTGAGGAATTCGTGCGCAATTGGTTCATGACTCGACCTCAAAGTTTCTACGAGCAAGGAATTAACAAGCTTCCAAACCGCTGGAAAAAATGTGTAGAGCGTGAAGGAGACTATGCAGAAAAATAATCAATAGTATTTTTCTATTGTTTTATAAATAAATAAATATTAAAAAAGAATTCCGGTTAATATTTGATTCACCCTTGTATAAAAATTGGAGTTTAACTAGAGTATACCTTTTCTTATTTCAGTATATTTTCAATAGATTTAGGGAAATGTGTGTCCACGTGGATTCTAGCTCGACCCCCCCGGTCCCCTTCGTGGACAAGCGTGGAATTTTGCCATGCCCCCCCCCCCTAAAGTGTTCACGTGCTATATGGATGGCCCCAAGAATTATTAAATGATAAAAATATGTAATAGTAAATTGTAATTATTATGGACAAAATATTTAAGAAAGATTATCTTTCTTATCTCACCTGATCCAATCAGATTCATTGAAGGAAGAAATTATTCTCATAGAATATCATTGTATAGAAAAATTATTTTGTGTAAATATTTTATTTATAAAAGTTATAACTTTCTACTATTATTTAATAATAATAATCATTGAGAATTGCCACCACACAGATGCAGTAGAATAATAATTACAACAAATGTGCTTATTGCTATAGATGACTGTGTATTTTAAATATTGATAAGAGCAATAAAAATTGCAGGTCGGGGCCACACTTTTAAGATGAAATATAACCACCAATATAGCTGCAATACGTTCTAACAGATAAACAATGTTTTTCCCCCTGGAAAACGTTTTTTTAAAAATTTGTTTATATAATTGCTAATCGTAATACACATTCAAAATTTATAGTTTTTTAACACCTATTTATTATAATTTAGAGTTAATTTGAAAGTTGTTTGATGAGAAAAGCAATACCTAAAACACAACATGTTGATTACAATATGAATAATAATGGTAATTTTTAACTAATGGTTAATAGCAATTGGCATAAATATAATTATAATTGTTTGAATAATTAATTCCACTGCGTGAAATCCAAAAATCGGGTATGAAATCGTTCTGCAGGATTTAACCCGGAACATTAAAAACACCAGCTTTTCCACTTTAAGCCAAAAACAAAACCTTTTTCATTCAACCCTAATAGAGAATACAAATAAATATTTGTATTCGCGCAACAAATATATTAGGTTTGATAGGGGTTAGTGTGATATGAAATTACAAAGTTAGATTTTGATCAGTGATATTGTTACATCCTACGAGATGTAACTTACCTTATATTCTATTTTATTCAAAGTGGTTCCTCGTTTTAGAATCTAGTTTTAAATAAACTAGAAAACTGGGGTGAAGATAACTACCAGATACAATAAATAAATCAAATATGTTATAATATATAGAATAATGAATATTTATTTGAGTATTAAGAGAATTTCAATATAAAGATCAGATTTGATAAACGTTTCCTGCTAAAACTTCGAATTGCTTTAAATCATTTGATTCCTTGGTTTACTTACAAAGTTCCCTTTTGTAGAGAGTGCACAATTCTTCCTCTCATTCCTTGAATCGAAAGTAGCTCGTCCATCTGTTGGCACCCTGTATGGGTACCCGCAGGTGGTGGATGGCGCTGAATATAGCTCTGCAGGGTGAAATGGTAAGGTCAGCGTATCTGGGCTGAGTTGTCCCTTTGTGGCAGGTGTTCTCGACTCGGAGATACACACAGAAGCTATTCTTAGTAGATTTTTAGATTTAAATAGTTGACGGGCCAACACTGTTGGGCCGGAGTTTAGGGGTTCGAAGATTCTTTACAATCTGGATTTGTCTAACTGAGACTGAACTGAGACTGGGGTAAAGACTGAAGCTGGAGTATAATCGACTAAACAGGAATAAACTAAACTGAAACTGGAACTAAACTGATTTCTGCTTCCGAATCGGCTGTATTTATTCACAAGATCCCTTCTAAGATTCTCGTAGGGGTGAGTGGTTTTAGAAATACGGATTCTGTTTGGTCCCAATCAGCGTTGTCAATCAATTAGGTAGAAGAGTGGTAAGACCCTAATTTTCCAATGGGCTTTGAGAATTATGTATATGTCCATATATGGAGCATACCGCAGTAAACATAATGCCTTATATCCCTTCCAAAGTACCATGGGGGTAATTAATGAGATAGCCAATCATTGATTAGGAATTTTGATGTGCCCAAATATGGTGAATGGCGCAGTTACCAATCTATATGGTATCCCTTCCTAGGTGTCCAAGGGTAAGATATTATGATGCGTAGAAGGGCATAAGGTTTGCGTGTGACCTTTTGGTTGTGTGTGAACGGCTCACCCTCCTATAGCTGTCATCTTTATTAAGCTGTTTATTACTTTTTGATCTAAGATGCTGGTCTTCGCCATAGAAATATGTAGGTCTGAATGACAAAATGATGTACATGTGGTGTAGGTACCAGCATTTTATAAACGTATGGGATTGAAAATACAGCTGCCTTTTCTGGTTTCCTTGTTAATTAATTTATTGCTTTTTAATTAACGTGTGTCTGTTTTTTGTGCAAAAGATGATGCGTAGATTTTCTTGGGCTGTTGTGTTAACTTTACACTGTTGCGTCGTTTCTTTACAAATCTGATCTTCACGAATGATTTTAACAATACTAGGTTTTGTTTACAATAATAATTGTGTGTTGAATATAGTCCTTTAACTTGTTGAGTTATTATTGAATATAAATGTTATGTAATTATAATCCATTGTTTATAATTTTATTATTATTATTATAAAAGTCGCGGGACGCGGCACCTCCCCCCCTTAAGTTTGAGCATGGGAATACAATGACCATGATCAAACTTATTTATTACAATTTGTTTATTCGAACTTTGGTTTCGGTTGTCTACGCAGCGTATCTTAAATTTATGAACGCATGCTTTTGAAAAATAGGAATAGATGAAGTGGTTTTTTTATATATTTATTATTTAAGTCTTTTCGTCTCACTCTAAATAGGTAGTGAATATATATTTTTAAAATTTTTAATTGACAACATAAAGAAAAAATAGGTAAACGGAATTAATCTATGTAATTTTGATTTCTTCTGGGGCCACGACAATTTATTGCCCTATGTCCTTTTTGATAACATTTTTCGCAGGCATTAATCCATTTATAAAGTTCAATCGTTCCGAATTGTAATTTTGGGTCTCGCTCAATATTATTATATGTAGGTATTTGGTTATTACTAAAATGGTATATATTGGATAACAATCTTAAAATTTTTCTTGGGGCATCATGTTTCGCTGTTACTTCTGAGACGAATGGTTCGCTAGTTTTTACATAATTTGTGCGAACTTCAGATATTTCACAAGTTATAATGAATACTTGAAGAGATGACTTTGGTTGCAAAGTCACAACTTTATAAATTAGGTTATAGAAGTTATATTCCGTACTAATTTCATGCAATGTTTTTAAAGGGCTGACTGATTCAGCTTGATTAATCCTTAGATTAGCTGGTTCCATTTTTACTGGAATATATAATATTTTTAAGTATCAAAATTTAAATTCATGAATGAAAATAGAACAAAGTTTTATATTAATCTTTTTTCATATATTAATTTATGCTTATTGAAAAAATAGTCAGGAAATATATATTTTTATGATTTTATTTTAATTTTAAATACAAAATTGCTGTAGTAGTAGGAATGTATAGATTACATCAAGTGTGATTTTTTGATACATGTGTAATTGTGAAACGAGGGAAAATATTAGATTAATGTTTAATGTAAATATATTGTATTATTTTTTACATTTTTACTCATTTTACAAGTGAGTCTGAATTTCGATGCCTCTCATACATTCTTGTATTTGAAAATTAAATTTTTGTCAACAAGTATTACACGCAGTTATTTGTCTTTTTGGATACAACAATAGTCTCGAACATGAATACCATTGTTTCTGAACATGTGCTATTTTACTCAGGAAATGCCATGACTTGAGTAATCGCATCATGATTTTTGCTATTTTTTATGCTCAGGTGCCTTATTTTCTAAGATAAATCTGAATAATTGTGTATCTTCGTGAGAAACAATAAATATTAGCTAGATAATCGTACTTTCTAGATAGTGGTATGGAGCAACGCTGTCCACGTAGGCTTAGTGCGTAATCTTTGAGCTTTCAGGAATTGGAATAATTTTTGTACAGAAAGGAAAGAAAAGATTCCAACTTCATATAGTTCACAACATTTATGGCAAGCATTCATATTTTTACATTGTATACTAAAAATGAAAATTAGCAACAAAAGGTATTATTTTTGAAAAAAGAAGAAAAATTGTTGAGAAAGTGATAAGTGACAACTGGATAGATAAAAAGTGAGTTTTTTTGTTAAGATTTTGTAAGTATATAAAGGTTAGTGAAACAGAAATTAACTTGATTATTCAAAAGTCCTTCGAATTAACATTTTACAAGGATACGTGATATTTGAAAATATAGTAGAAAATTAGTAAGAGATTTAGCGAGAGGTGTAAGTGTGTGTGTGAGAGAGAGAGAGATGAATAAAGATTGGGGGTTGAAAAGTGTTTGAAATGCTAGATAGTATGAAATAGTGGTAAATTCTAGTTGAATTTAATAAGAGTAGAATTAGAGATCTTCATCTGAGTCCATAATAGATACTTTTATGCGGGTGTAGTCAAGAACTTTTCTATTTTTGATGGTTCGTAGGAGAAATGTATTCAAAAGTGGGGTTCTATGATATATTGTATCTATACCATATATATTCAGGATTTTAAAAGAAAGTTTAGTTTTGTGAGAGAAGTGATCATGGGATATACATACAACACAAAAATGGATTATATTCAAGGTACACAACTTTTGTTTTTTTGTGATTATTTCAAATTTTTTGTCATAGTATAGAGGAAAAAATATTTTATTTTGTAAAACTAATATCGGGCTCTTGAAAAATAATATCAAATGTTATAAACGAATATTTCACTGTTGATTTTAGATAATACATGCATATATTTGAAAAAAGGCAGGATAATTAATTTTAAATAAACGCTGATTTTATGAAGATATGAACTTGAAGTTTAAATATGCAGTTGCTTGCGTTATATGTACTTTAATGATTTAGGAAGTTTTTAGACAAATATTAATTATTTCATTAAAGATAATAGATTTTCTAAGGGGTTACCTTTAATTGATGACACTCACAATTATATTCTTGGATTGACCTCATAGAAACTAAAATAAAATGTTAACCTTCTTAGATATGGCAAAAAAATTTAAAAATTTAAATTTTGGTAAAGTAAAGGCTCAAGTTAAAAGCGTATAATATTTTTAAATGTTGATTCTAGATTATAATGTTATTGTTATTGGATGAATAATATTAAATTAGGATAGTTATGTGGAATAATAAGATATATTGATTCTCGAAGGCTGGATTCCGTAAAATAGACAGACATGTATTATTATGATTGAATAGTCTCTTTCGATAGTTAAAATTCATAAAGAAAATCTTATAGAGAATTTTAGCTGCTTAATGAATGTTTATTAAAAAGTTAAAAAAAAATACAATTATTTTATATGACGTTGAATTTATACTTTTTTAGAAAAGCATTTCATTTAAATATCTAAAGTAAGATTGAGAATTAAGAAAGGAAAAATCATTTATCTTTTATTTCAATTTTTTAAAAAGATTTTGCGTTTTTTCTGGTAAATCAATTAGTGAGCGCTTAAATTAATTATGTGTTCAACTCTTGGGGAGTTTTTTATTTGAATTTTCACATTTGCTTTTCCTAGAATTTCCAATACTTCGTATGGTCCTGAATATTGATTGTTGAGTTTCTTAATTTTTCCTCCTTCTAATAATAATACTTTGTCTCCTACTTGAAATTCTTGAGGGTTAATTTTCCTATAATAGTATTGTTTTGACTTTTCTTTAGCTGAGATTATATTTTGTCTACCTAATTGGCGAATTCCGTGTAATCTTGTAACTAAATTTTTTGTAGTCATCATACGTTTGCAATTTTTCGTGCTTAGGCGGAGGTTCACTGGAAGGTGATCGAGCTAATTTTCCAAAAACTGATTCATACGGGGTACATTTTGTTGCTTCATGAACACTGGTATTATAAGAAAATGTGGCTAATTCTAACCAATCATCCCATTCTGCGTTTTTCTTTGTAAATTGTTTTAAATATTCCGCTAGGACGTGATGTGATCTTTCTAAAGATTCATTTGATTGTGGATGAAACGCAGTAGTTTTAAATTGCCTGATTTTTGTATTTGATTCTAAAAATATGGATTTAAGTTGGGTCAAGATTTCTGACCATGGTATATTATTTATGTAAGCAGTTTTAGCTATACTGATTGATTTCAAATTTAATTTGCTGACTATGTTATGCAAAGAAAAATTTGTTAATTTTATACTATTGAGTGTTTATGCAAGATTTTCTTTTTTTTTCTTCTTCGATAGGAAGAGCTATATGGTAATTTTTTCCTTTTTAAATGTCTTTGGCAAGACATTTCTGTAGGTTTATAAACTTGGGTAATTGTTCAAGTTTTAATAATAATTCTGATCCATTATCTCGTGGTTCTCCATTAGTTGTAGTGAAATATGCATAATTATCTTTTCTCATTGTAATTTTATCGCGGCAGTCTATTATATTTGGGTGTTTAGTTGACGTTCCGATGACTGGTTTGTCTGGGATCGCTTCAGCTTTCATTTACGCTTGATTCACTGGAACTTGGAAAATAATTCAGATTTTCTGCGTCGCTATCCTCTTCTTCCTCTTCTTGAGGTTTTAATTTCTTCTTTTTCTTGTAAAATTTAGTTTTCTTCTTAATATTTTCAAAATAATTTGGATCAGAGTCTGAACTGTCTGATATATAATCGGGATTAGCGTCCGTTTTTACTTTATTGTCCTTTTTTGACTTAGTAATAATTTCTTCTTGAATGTCTTTTTCCTAATCATTTTATTCAGATTATATTCGTGATTTTTTTCATCATTTAGATTTCTTGATTTTCGTCTTGTTACCATTGCGTGGCATTTTGATTCATTTACTTTATTTAAATTTGAAAGATCCATTTGATTTAGTAATACATGAATTCTTTCTTTAACTTGATTAAATAATTCTTCAGTGAGAATATCGTTTTCTTTCTTCATTTTTATACTAGAATTCGCCTTTGAATTTGGATTGAAACTCGACTGTGAGTTTAAACATGAATTAGTATTTGATTTTGAGCTTGAATTACTACATGACTTAACATTTGATTTTGAGTCATCGTTGAGACTTAATTTTATAATTGATTGTTTGTCTTCGTTAGGACTTAATTTAAAAATTGATTTCAAACTTGAACTTGGATTTACGTATAAAGAGTTTGTTTCTTCATTGATTCTCATTATTTTAGTATTATCTTCTTTATTTTCTTCTTTGACATCTGTGGGGTTTCTTGTTAACGCGTCTGCATTTACATTCATTTTACCGGCTTTACAGACAACTTCAAAGTCATATTCGGCTAATTTTAATTTCCATTTTGTTACTATAGAACAAGGATCTTCGCAATTATAAAACCTAACTAATGGTTTGTGATCGGTTACTAACGTAAATTTGTGTCCGTATAGATAGGGACGAAAATGTGTTACACAAAATATAATTGCTAGGGCTTCTTTTTGGTAAGTGTCATACTTTCTTCATTATCATTTAAATTTCGAGAGGCGTAAGCCATGGGCTTATCTGTGCCAATTTATCCTTGGGGTAAAATTCCACCAACGGCAATTCCTGATGTGTCTGTCGTTAGTACAAAAGGTTGCGAGAAATCTGGCCTTTGCAATAAAGGCGCGTTACATAATTTTTCGTTTAATGTGTCAAATGCATTTTGCTGGGAATCTTTCCAGACAAATGGTGTATTTTTTTTCAATAATTTATTTAAATGTTCGGCGATTTTTTAAAATCCGGCGACAAATTTTCTATAATATCCTGCTAATCTTATGAATTCTTTGATATTTTTGGGTTTTCTAGGAACAGGAAATTTTTGTACGGCTTCTACTTTCTTAGGGTCTGGTCTCACTCCGTTTTTATCGATAATATGTCCGAGGTATTTTACTTCCGGGCGCAAAAATTCTCATTTGTCAGGTTGTAATTTAAGATTTGCTTTACGTAATCTGTTTATTAATTCTGTGAATTTTTATCATGTTCTTCTAGAGTATCCACATAAATAACTATATCGTCCAGGTAGACAAAAAGTTCTGTGCCTTGAAGGCCTGTTAATACGAGGTCCATAAGGCGTTGAAAGGTGACAGGGGCGTTTTTCAAACCAAAGAGCATGCGGTCGAATTCATAGTATCCCAAGGGAGTAGAGAACGCTGTTTTGTGTCAGTTTCTAGGTCCATTTTAATCTGATGGAATCCCAATGTTAAGTCAAATACCGAAAAGTATTGTGCTTTTCCTAATTGGTCTAAGATTTCTGTAATATTTGCAAGTGGATATAAATGGCTAATTGTTTTTTATTTAATTTACGATTATCATAACCATACGCCATTTTATGTTTCCGTGGGAATCCGGTTTTTTGGGGACAGGAAACACTGGTGTATTATATGGAGACTTTGACGACTTTATTATTTCTGTCTTAATTAATTCTTTGACTTGGTCTTGAATTTCTTCTTTTTGAACGTAAGGGAGTCTGTATGGTCGTGTAAAAACTGGTATTTCGTCTGTAGTTATTATACTGTGTTGTAATACATTTGTACCTTCGAGTATTTCTCCTGCAATATGGAATCGGTCTGCGTTTTGTTCAATGAGTTTTTCTACATGTGCGTATTCTTCTTTATTTAAATGCTCAAGACGTAATAGTTCTTTTATTGATTTGACTCTATCTTCATTTGCAATATTAAAAGTTTGGTGAACATAACCTCCATCCTTATTTGAATTTAGGAAGCAGCTAAGAACATGGTCGATTGTTTGATATTGATTATTTTCATTTTCATTTTGTGTAATAAAGACATCGTTGTCTTTAGATGTAAATTCTTCAAATCCGAGAATTTCTACAGTTAGGATTGCAATTACTACTGGTTCTTCACTGGTATTAGCGATTTGTAAATATGCTTTACCGTTATTGTTTTTAACTATTGCATTTCCTAAATATACACCGCTGTCTTTAGGCAACAATTCGGGGACATAACCTATATCTTTATCAGTGTTTTTAACTTGTATATAAAAATCAAAAATTGTTCTAGGCAGAATTGTGATTATTTCTGAAGAATCAAATAGATAGTATTTTTCATTGATTTCTAATTGTTTTTCTGCATAATTTATTTTTACGTTATTTTTTTGAAAATATTCACTTCCTAAAACTCCGTCATGTTCAACTGGTACTTCATTTTAAATTATATTAAAAATGGTTGGAAATTCTAAAATATTTATTGTTATTTGACCGAGAATGTATACTGGGTGTTTGTTAATCCCTGTTTTTTTGTTTATTTTTCGGCCTGCTGGCCTTAAAAAATTGACTCGCTCCTATAGCCTAACCTTCCTCGCTGCGCCTCGCCTCGCACGCATTTCGCTCTTTTGTCGCTATGCCTCGCATTACCAGCCTCTGCCTCCGCGGCTAACACCTAATACTTAACTACTATTTACAATACTTACATTTCTCTTACATCTACTTCCTCTCCTATTTACAATCTTTCCTTCTCCATTCCTCTTTCTCCTTCCTTCTCTTCTTCTCTATCTTACCCAACACCCCCTTCACCCATGTTACTGCCCTTTTGTCACCCCTTTCATGCAACAATATCTCGATGCTTATCCCCCTCCTTTCCACCTCTTCATATTCCTCCAACCAATGCTCCAATTTTGCATCTCCCTTCCCGCAAAATCCACACATTTTCTTCTCTCTAGAAAGCCAGAAACTATTATACTTCTCCATGCACCCGCACCTCATTCTCGCTATGAGTTCCTGACTTCCTTGCTCTCCTTTCTTACACAAATATTGCGCTCTCTCCCTTGGCATAATCCACACATAGTTTCCGCTATACCTTGACTCTCTTATTCCCTCCTCTCCTTTTGCCCTCTCTTTCTCCATGCCATTCTTTTGAGTCAACTCATATACCTTCCTTCCTTCCTCGTGCATTCTGTTAACTTCATCAATTTGCAATCCATCCGTTCTAAAATACCTTTCCCTTTCCACCTCGATCTTTGCACCACTATGTCTCTTCTCCTTCTCCCACCAACACTCCCTAGCCAATTTACTTCCCCCCTCTTCCAAAAATTTCTCCTTATATTTACACGCTCGACTCCCTGTTATAATCCCTAAACTCGTTCTTGCTATCTCCCTCCTGTCTTCCCTTCCACTGCCACTTCACTCCCCCATCTCTCCCACCTCCTTTCCTAAACACCATAACCTTCGACTTATCCGTATTTAACGCTAACCTATTCTTGTCCAAGTAACGTCTCAACCTCTTCATCATCTCCTTTAAAGCCTCTTCGCTCTTTGCCAACAGCACTATATCATCTGCATATGCGAGTGACCATATCCTGACTCCTCCCACCCTAACTCCTCCTACGATTCCGGCCGCTTGCTTACTTTCCATATCCGCGATCAAAATTGCAAAAAGCGTTGGTCTAAGCGGGCACCCTTGCCTCAACCCCTTATACATCCAGAATCCCTCAGAGATTCCCTCCCCTCCTCTCATTCTATCTTTCGTCTCCTTATATACCTCCCTTACCATCTCGATCAGGCGCCTCTTCACTCCCCTCCCTTCCACCCTTCCTTCACCCTTCCTTCCACTGTGAATTTCTCTATCTCCTCTAACCCTTGCATATTCATAATCACGTAGTCTATCAACGATACACCCCTCTTACTCACATACGTGTATTCTCCCTCTTTGTCCCCTTTCACCATACCATTCGCCACCGCCCACCCTCTATCCCCTATCCAGTCTCTTAGAATCTCCCCCTCCTAATTTATTATTTTATCCTTATATTTTCTTTCAAAGCTCTCCCCTTCCTGGTACAGGCCCCCTTTCCGCCCAATTCTCCCATTAAAGTATCCCGCCATCACCACTATACCCTCATCTCTATACCCTAGTAAGTTTTCTACCCTTTCTCTAATCCTTTCCATTCCATCCTTATTGTATACAGTCGCAAACTTATACATCACCCCTCCTATCTTTACAGCCCAGATTTGCACGCCCTCCTCCTCTCCCTTTCCATGAACGCCTTCCTCTAATCTATCCCTGACCCCTGTTATAATTCCCCCACTAGCCCTTCCTTTCCTTTTTACTTTGACCGCTTTGATTCCTGAATATACCTCCAGAAATCCTCATCTTTCTTCTTTACCCCTGCTACGTTCCAGTTCCTTTTCATTCCTGCGCACTCCCACTTTCTCTTCTATCATGATCTCAACTTTCTCCCAAATACCTTGCTTCTCACCCTCCCCCCTGTACACTGCTTCCATTCCCAACATGCCCTCCACCTTCTCCAGCCTTTTTTCCGCCCTTTCCTTCCACATCCTAATATCTTCTTCCATCTTCTTTATTTTATCCTCTTTTTCCTTCCTTACCGACACCAACTCCCTCTGCAATCCTTCTACTTTTCCCCTCAGCTCTTTTACTTCCTTTTCCCATCTCTCAACTCTTACCCTCAGTTCCTCCCTCATACTTTCCATCTGCTCCATAGCCCCCCTTACGACCTCCCTTAACCCTCTGATTTCGCCTATTAGCACCCCAATAGCGTCATTCTCCGTCTGTCCCTCCATTGGGAGGGGGGGGGGGGTGACCTACGTGTTCGCACGCTTTTTTTAAAGGCACTCTTTAGCGCGCTTTTCTCCGGACTCTCTTTGCTTTCCCCTTTCCTCTTCAAGAGATCCTCCCCCTCACTTGCACTGGACACTCTCTCCCTTGCCTGATCGCTTTTTCCGCTCCGATTCTTCCCCCTCCCTGTCGCGCCACTTGACACCGGGCCGCGCACAACTGGCCGTCGTGTCTCTCTGGACATTTCCTCCCCGTCTACTTTACTACCAGCACTGCCAGTACTCTCGCTGCCCACCTCCTGCTCGTCCGTCGATAACTGTAACCTATCCATACACAAAAGTACTCACTGCCGCCCACAGATGTCACTTAAGGCTGCTGCCGCTTACCGCCCTAAAATTTCAGTTTCTTTGTCCTATTTCACCTCTCACATCCCCTTCAGCCACCCTTTTCTCACCCCTAACATCCCCCATCACTACAAGAACCTCCCTTGCTTGCCATGAAGGCCAAAAAACTTAAACGCAAAACTACCCCGCTTCCTTGCAAACCTAACCTCACGTTCCCTATTTAGCCAAATCCCACCCCCCAACTACAATGTTAATTAATTTCTTTCTTTCCTATGTACCCCTCACAACCGTACTCACCTCCTAGACTTCCACCTTCACACTCCACTTACACCTTCCACACAAATTTTGTAAAAAGTTCTCACCGCCTGTCACTACACACTTTCTCACTACCACCACCAACATGCAAGTCCTAATTCCTGTTAATTTTAGACAATTTTGTTTAGTAATGTTTACGCATGATTCGACTGCTTTTTCTTTAATTAAATTGGGACCTGCTCCTGTATCAATCATTAATCTCACCGGATTTTTTAAACCATTTGTTGATAATGATATGTGAGGTATAGCATTTGTGACGCTCAAGTTAACTTTTTCTGTTTTTGTTTCTTTGTATTTTCAAAATTACGGTTGGATGCATTTGATTCTTTTTTTTATGCCTTCCTCTGAGCAACCGTTCTAGGAAGGGCGTTGGAGTTTTCCGGATTTATTTCTTGTGGGGGATTCAATTGTTGCGGATTTTGCTGTTTTTTATATTGGTTATTTTGTTGTCTTTTATGGGAGTCATAAATTGCATGCCCCTTTTTTTTACAATAGTGGCATATTATTTTATCTTGTTGAGCGAAATTAGAATAAGACTGGTATTTATTTGAAGCAGTTGGGGCGTTTTGAGAGTCATATCTATCCCATTGTTGGCTAGGCGGCTGTCCTCTCCACATGGGTCTTTCTTGGTTATATTTATATTGACTTCCCAAAGGTTCATATCGTGGTTTGTGATTTGACCAATTGTTTTGTAGTTGAAATGGATTATTAGCTTGATTTTGAGAAAAAATCGGAAATGATTGTCTTTGGTTTTGAGAATAATTAGAAAAAAATTGTTTTTGATTTTGAAAATTATTTGGGGAAAATTGTCTTTGATTTTGAAAATTATTTAGAAAAAATTGTCTTTTATTATTATTATTACCAAAATAAGGCTTTGAATAATTATTAGGATATTTTGGCTGAAAGTTATTCGATTGAATTGAGTATTTTGAGGGTTTGATAATTTCATTAATAGAATACGGCAAACTGATGCTACGTGGTTTGATTTTTCACATAATTGGAATTGTGCATTTTCTCCTCTCTTAAAATGTACTTTATTTGATTTTGAAGTTCCTCCTGAATAAAAGCCAGGTCGCGATTCTTTTCTCATGTCTTTATTAGTTGCCAATCTTTTCTCAATTTCAATTGCTTTAGTAGCAAGTTGCGAAAATGAATCTGCTGTTCCTATTCTCACTTCTATTTCCAGTCTAAGCCCTCTAATAAAATGATCCATTGCATAACTTTCTAATTCATTTTGAAAAGTTTTTTCCGCGATTCCTTTATTGTTCATTTTATGAGCGTCAATTATTCTATCCGTAATTTCTTTAATACGCGAAGCATAAGATATTGCGTTTTCATTTTCCAAAATATATATATTTCCGAGTTCCCCTTGAAGTTGATATACTGTTTAATTCTTTTATTGAGTAAAATGTATGACCGTAAATGCATTTTCTTGCTTCTCCCGAGAATTACTTCGAGCACATCTCGAAGTAAGATTTGCTGGTTATTAGGTGACTTACTCATATTGTTTATTTCAGAGTCTGAGTTAAATGAATATAAATTGATTCCGTTGATTGTTATTATTATTATTATTTGTGGTAAAATATGTTCAGTTTTATTTTGGTTATCAACGTCTTTTATTTCGATATTTGAATTTATTTTGTTTAAAAGAAATGCTCTTGCTTGCTTTTCTTGTGATTTTTGTGAATCAGAAAATGAGCCTAGAAACAAGTTAACTGATTTTTCTTTTGAATTTTTTTGGTTTTCTACAGGATTTGTTCATACTGATTATTCTGAAAATACAGCAGTGGAATTTGCTCTAAAGTTCATTATGCTGTTTGTTAAAGTTTCATCTAAAAGGGTATCGTTTCCTAATGTCTCGTGTTGTTCACAATTTGAGTTTGAGGCATAAATTACACTAGTATTTTTTAATCTTTGGACTATCGGTGAGTCTTGTTTTTCTAAATTTTCTGGATTAAAGTTTAGGGTTTTTCTTATTTTCAAAGGAAGATTTTGAGTATTTTCTACAATTTCTGCTAACGCGGGGTCTTTCTGTGTTTCATTTCTTGTTACCCGTTTTTCAAGGTTTGTATTCAAACTTGAGGTTGACAAGTTTTTTATATTTCAAGTTTTCAATGGACTTTTTAACCACAAGTAAAAGAGATAGAACCAATTTTGGCATGATAGAAAAAGTAATTATTGAGAAAATATAACTTTTCTGAAATAATTGAAACATAATTGTACACTTATTTTATTTTCTGGTAGTTTATGTAGGAGAACTTTGAAATTAATGGATGAGAAAGTTTTTAAATCATTTTTAGATTTAAATTTGATGTAACGTAAACTAAAAGAAAAAAATTGAATTTATTTCTGTATTGGTAGTTTATAATTTCCAAGACCGATGCACCAAAAGTATAACGAGGTATCAAATATTTTATAATATATGAAATAATGAATATTTATTTGAGTGTTAAAAGAATTTAAATATAAAGATCAGATTTGATAAAAGTTTCTTGATTAACCTCCGAATTGTTTTAAATCATTTGATCCCTTGGCTTACATACAAAGTTCCCTTTTGTAGAGAGTAGACAATTCGTCCTCTCGTTCCCTAAATCGAAAGTAGCCCGTCCTTCTGTTGGCACCCTGTATGGGTACCCGCAGGGGGTGGATGGCGCTGATTATGGCTCTGCAGGGTGAGATGGTAAGGTCAGCGTATCTGGAACAAACTAAACTGAAACTGGAACTAAAGTGATTTCTGCTTCCGAATCCGCTCTATTTATTCACAAGATCCCTTCTAGGATTCCCGTAGGTGTGAGTGGTTTTAGAAGTAGGGATTCTTCTTGGTTCCAATCAGCGTTCTCAATCAATTAGGTAGAAGAGTGGTAAGACCCTAATTGTCCCATGGGCGTTGAGAATTACGAGGGTGGATTGATAAGTTTCCGGCCTGACAAAGAGATGGCGCCACTAGGCCTACCTTGAGGTGGCGTTCTATAGTACCATCCTTAGATAGCTTGTA
>NC_046666.1:111493539-111500231 GCF_010883055.1 Belonocnema kinseyi | reverse complement strand
AGCCTTGGAGGAGATTATGTTGAGAAATAAAAAAAAAAAATTCTTAAAAACGTTGTTTTTCTTGGTCAGGCCGGAAACTTATCAATCCACCCTCGTATGTATATGTCCATATATGGAGAATGTCGCAGTAAAAATAATGCCTTTTATCCCTTCCAAAGTACCATGGGGGTAATTAATGAGATAGCCAATCAGTGATATAGAATCTTGATGTGCCCAAATATGGAGAATGGCGAAGTTACCAAAATATATGGTATCCCTTCCTAGGTGTCCAAGGGTAAGATATTATGATGCGTAGAAGAGCATAAGGTTTGCGTGTGTCCTTTTGGTTGTGTGTGAACGGCTCACCCTCCTATAGTTGTCATCTTTATTAAGCTGTTTATTGCTTTTTGATATAAGATGCTTGTCTTCGCCATAGAAATATGTAGGTCAGAATGACAAAATGATGTACATGTGGTGTAGGTACCAGCATTTTGTAAACGTATGGGATTGAAAATACAGCTGCCTTTTCTGGTTTCCTTGTTAATTAATTTATTGCTTTTTAATTAACGTGTGCCTGTTTTTTGTGCAAAAGATGATGCGTAGCTTTTCTTGGGCTGTTGGGTTAACTTTACACTGTTGCGTCGTTTCTTTACAAATCTGATCTTCACGAATGATTTTAACAATACTAGGTTTTGTTTACAATAATAATTGTATGTTGAATATAACCCTTTAACTTGTTGAGCTATTATTGAATATAAATATTATGTAATTATAATCCATTGTTTATAATTATTTATTATTATTATTATAAAAGTCGCGAAACGTGACAATATTTCAAATATTCAAGAAGATTTTTGATTGAAATTTTGTAGAAATTATCTTTGGATTTTTCACTTTGAATGTTCGCCTCTTTTAATCAGCAAAAACTTGTTTGAAGAAATATTTTTAATTTTATTTGATAGCGTGTCTAAGAATTCAGATTTTTCGTCATGCCAGGTAAGTGTGATACGTGTAACAAACAGTAAAATTTAAATTTTACAAGATTTTTCATTCGAAACTATAAACTCAAACTACACTGTTTGTCATAACGCATGCTTGCTTTTAATTTTTTGTATGTTTTAAAATGTGGTTTTTCGATTATTATTATCTACTTACTTTTTTATTATAAATTATTAAAAATGAGGTTCATTAACCTCTTTAACTGAACTCGAAATGTTGACAGACTTTTGTATTTAAAAGTTAAAAATAAAAATTGAAAACCAATATCAATTACCCCTTAGTATAATTTTTGATTAACTCATTGTCATTTGTTATACAAATAATAAAAATGTTAAATTTTTGAAGAAGAAAAAACAAATGTCTTAATAAAATATATTCCATTATTTAAAAAAAAATCAACAAAAGATTATTATGTATAGGTGTCATTCAAATGAAAACCACATGATACACTTACAAATTTAAGTGTTCCAAAGACAATTGCAGAATAGGGGGTCACCTCTTTTTTGGCTGGAAAAATAGGTTTTTTTCGGTAACAAACCATTAGAATCGTTAATGGAACTAAACATGAAGCGATTTGATAAGACACAAGTGTAAAATTATTGTTCCTATTGTGACTAAGACGTCTTAAATATGGGTATGTCACAATATCGGAATGAACATGTTATCTTACGGTTTAGGTGCTTTAAAAGTCCATACAGACAAAAAGCACCTGTTTGACAGGTCACAAAAATAATGTTTGTCAGAAACCTACTCAGTTCCAACTTCTCGTTGTACATGCTCATTACGGTATATCGTGATCTATATTTGATACATCATAGTAACAAAAGTAGCATCAATTTCAAATTTCTCCTTCGTCAAATCGCTTAATGTGTCGTTCAATTAAAGATTCTAATAGAAAATTTTTTCCAGCTAAAACAGAGGTTATTCTATTCCAAATTTTTTCTTTATCACAATAACCCCATTATTAAATACCAACATTATAATAAATAAAAAACATCCACTTACCGTTTATGGTTCTAGCTTCTCCATCTCTAGTTGAAACATGGTTTTTCATATGGAAACCACACTCCAGTTTAGTTTCCCTAAAAGTGCCATATCTGAGCATTTCTTGCCACTTTCTAGGTTCTAAGCGAAAACACGATCTCGCACACGCCCGACCTTTACCTGTCCTTTTATATTTTACTTCTCTTATTAACCCTTCGAATTCCCCCTTGTCCGCAAAAATTTTGATTTCCCAAACATTCCTCTAATTTCTCGGGAAACTTCCTATCGCACATTTTGGCATATAGCATCTTCACAGAGAGTTTACTATCCAATTTGTTGGCCATGGTATCTTAAACATTGTCCGTTTTACTGACAACTTTTACATTAAAAAGTAATTGCGATTTTTTTCGAACGAATAGTTCGACTAAATCTTCCTCTGGCACTTTTGTTTTTCTACTGGCAACACAGATTTTGATTTGTTAAAGCTTGCATTGTGTTTGGAGAGATTTTTGGTTGACAATCGAAGCAATAAATTAAAGGTAAGTCCCGACTAAAAGCGAAAAGGCTAAGGCCGCCTTAATACCAATATCTAGACTGAAATATGACGAATTGAAATTACAGCACCCCCAAGACAATTTTCAGCAGAAACGAAAAGATGCAGGTGAAGTAATAATTGAGGACTTAGCTGTGAGTCTCAAACTTTAACAATGGCTCAGGTCAAATTTGTGAGTGCGCTTACATACTTCCAGTCACTCGACTCATCAATGTATATCGAAGCTAGGTCCCCTGGAAGAATGGTCCTTTTGTCTTTGGAGAAATCTATCCCAAACTCAAAAGTAGTCATAAGTTAAATGGATTAAATATTTGAGTTATTTAAAGTATTCTAAGTAGGAGCCCTAAATTCGTGTCAGAGTAGAAATTCCAGTTATCAACCCTTTCATCGTTTTTACAAGGATGTGTTGCTAAATTAAAACCTGTAAGTTAGTTAGGCTACCTAAATCTTACAAAATATACAGAATGAATTCAATAGAACCACGGCTTTTCGAACAGTTTTCTTTTATCATATTTCAAGAACCATAACTGAAACGGAAATTCGCACTAAAATCGAAGTTTTAATTCCTTGACCGCGTTTCTAAGGTGGTGCTGCTGAACTTTCGGCCTGTCAGTACGTTGTGAGGCTTTCATGTTTTAAAAAGGATCTGAACAATTATAGAACCTTAATATTCAGAAAGCTTTAAAATAAGCCGGAAAACATGGTGCCACAAGAAATTTGGATGATTCTGTTTTAGTAAAATTTCTTAGAAAAGAATTGTTTAAACAATTCAAACAAAAAATTATGATTACACTTCCTTAGCCGAAAATGAGCCGAAAATTCCTGTAAAAATAGAAATCCACATTTGTATCCCTTCACAGTTTGTTAAAGATGGTGCTGCTAACTTTGACTTTCGGTATGTTAACTTGATGTTGCAAAAAATGTGTAAATAATTTTACAAAACCTCGATATTCAGAAAGCCTTTCGTGAGCCCAAAGATATCCTATGAAATAAATTTTGTTGCGTTCGTGAGCCTTAAATGAGACGGAAATTCCTGTAAAAACAGAAATTCAGAATTTTCATCCCTTCACCGTTTGTTGAAGGTGGTGCTGCTAACTTTGACTTTTGGTATGTTAACTTGATGTTGCAAAAAATGCGTAAATAATTTTACAAAACATCGATATTCAGAGAGCCTTTCGTCAGCCCAAAGATATCCTATGAAATAAAATTTGTTGCGTTCGTAAGCCTTAAATGAGACGGAAATTCCTGTAAAAACAGAAATTTAACATTTTCACCCCTTCACCGTTTGTTGAAGGTGGTGCTGCTAACTATACGTTAAGTTGGCAGCACCACCGGGTTTTTCCAAAAATTTCAGAGCTGAAAATTTGGCATTATGGCATTAAATTAGCCCTAAATGAGCCCTTAATTCTTGCTTGGAAAAAATCATGAAATTATGAAATGGTGCTGTTAACTTTACCCACCTGCCTCCAAGGCAGGGTCCCCGCTGTTAGCCTGCGACTTTTTTGTTGAACTAGCATGCATGTCTTTCATTGTTCTGAGATTGAGACCTCCATACCGATAAAAATCTCTAAGTATATTCTAAAGATTCTCTAGGGTCAGAGAAGCTCAGAGAAATTCTCCGCAGGCACTCAAGTAGATATATTTAAAGGTCCAGGTAGTTCTTTTAAATTTTTTAACGGCTTTAAAATGTCCTTTCCGAAATTGAAATAGAAATACGTTCATGAATAACAAGCAGAGAGACTATATCAATAGAGTAGCCGACACCCAAGGGTCCTTTGTTAAGCTTTCGGATTAAAATTTAGAAGTATATTTATTTAGAAGTTCGTAAATGGAATGAGATACGCCAAAAAAGACAAAAAAATTTAATTCAACTAGAAAATTGTATATTAGTATATAAGTTATAATTATAAATAATTCATTAATTAAAAAAAGTGTTAATAATTTGAAGAGGAAGTTAGAAATAGAAAGTCGGGTTATCGACGGCCAACTGCTGTAATAAGTCTGCCTGTCCGGTACGTGACGAACACAAAAGGAACATTATATTACCGTCACACCACTTTTAAACGGACCACTAAACGGACCTTGAAAAGGAACCAAATCTCTCAGACTATCTCAGAGACTGAATCGTTTCAAATCGGGTCTGCTTATAGTCTCAAATGGGCCCGGCTATTTCGCTGGAGAATACTCAGAGATTTCTATCTTAAGGGCTATTACAATAACTGAAGTTATAAAGGTATGACATAATTCAATTTGAATAAGCTGAATCAATTTCGTGATATAATTTTAGAAATATGAAAAAAAGTTCATAAAAATCTGTTAATATTTTCACTAAATTTTTCGAAGAAAATCTATTACTGGACTACTTTGCAGAGTAACAAAAGTGCAATAACTTTTGAAATTATTAACCGATTTTTTAATATCTTTTTTGATGTTCTTGTCACAATCCAGAAAATCTAACGATGCCTATTAAAATTCGCTAAGGAATATTTTACTAAATTTTCCATTTTTCCCAATCCGCTCTAATTTTCTTACAATGGGAAGGTCGACCGCGGCAAGCCAGCACATGTCCACTTCGCAGGCAGTCCATTGAACCTCCTTGGGCTTAAGCGAGGGGCTATTCACTTCGAAGCCCGTTGAAGTCAACGTAACGTTATTTAAGCAATGTCGTGCGACTTCAACCATACTTTTGTCACTTCGTTTGAATCTAGTTCTTGAATTCGTTAGTTGCTGACTTCGGTGAATTCAAGCGATGACTTTCGACTTCGTCCTGACTTCATAACTCGGTTTGACTCGGTGCTTACTGTGCACTGCATCGTTGTGACGCCCCTTTCGACTATGTGTATGCCTCTCAATCCCGATGTCTATCGAGTTAGCACAATAACTTTAGATAAATGCAACAATCTCTTATTTTTATTTTCCCGCTAATTATTTGTGTCAGAAATAATTTTTCATTCTTTTTCATTATTAAAAATTACAATGTCAATAATAATGACATGAAACAGCTAAATGGTTGAGAATTGGCTGCTTTAAAACCAAAAATTAGTTAAACACAAAATTTGCCGCATTTTTTTTATAAAATATTTTCAGGTTTCTTTATATGGATGTCCTATCATCTTCATGTAAAGTTAGACAAACATAAAATATTAATTAATTAAAAAAGTGCGGAAATGTTTTTTTACAAAAAAAATAGGAGACAAAAAATGTGTAATTACTGATAATAACTTTGCATTTTTTTAATTTGTCTAACTTAAGGGACATTTAATAAAATGTTATTATTTTTTGTTAAAACTTTAAACCATGATTTATGTACACCCTCGAAACTTAACGGTCTAAATTTTCATGGCTTTTGGTTTAAGAAATAGAATTTCATGGATTTTTTTAATTTCGTACGAATTAGGTAATTTTTTGACACTTTTATAAAGAACTATGACAATGTAACCATGTAACCATGCAAGCCAATGCCCGTTTTTAGAAGCAAAAATTACATCTTATCTTGGGAAGTTAGTATCCAAACGAATCATTACATCCGGGCCAATCGACCTGACATCGTGATGCGAGAAAAAAAAGGTGGAAGAGTCTACATGTTACTATCCGAACGGATCATTACATCCGGGGCAATCGACCTGACATCGTAATGTGAAAAAAGGTGGAAGATTCTACATCAGAGTCTTGTTTAACACATTTTTCGATATACAAAAAGAAATTTACATCATTGAAACTTATGGTTCGAAATTTTTCTGACTTTTAGTTTAAGAAATAACATTTAATGGATTTTTTGCTTTTTTCACTTAATTTGTAATTTTGTTGATATACTCAACTGAAGAACAATAACAATATTATATAACGGTCTCGTTTAACACTTTTTTTAAAATCCAGTAGAGTGAATGACGCAGTGTTGCAGAACGAGTGTGTTATTTAAATGAATAACACGATAATTCTAGATGCGTCTAAAAGTTTTATAACCTTTTCCCGCCATTCCTCCCGTTTTTGTGATAATGATGATAATAATAACAATAATTTATTATTATTATACCACCGATTATTATAATAATAATAATCGGTGGCTCAGTTGGTTAGACACTCGGACTTCACCTCAGAGGTCCGAAGTTCGATCCCTGAGCCGGTACCTCTAGAAATTTTTCAATGTACCTTTACCGAGGTTCTGGTGGTTTGGAAC
>NC_046666.1:111483504-111493439 GCF_010883055.1 Belonocnema kinseyi | reverse complement strand
TTAATATATAAATTATTAATTTGATAAGATTGATTAATAAGATGGTAGCTCTAAGAAAGCATCCAGAGGTGACTGTTGTCACCTCCAAAGCTCGTGGCCGCTCGTAATTGTATACCTACAACATCATCGCAAGAGGTTTCAACCATCGTATTAAATTATTTGAATTAAGTTATAACATTCTAATGTGATCAGTCACTTGAATTAGTCCGTGGCTATGATGTATCACCGGGTTTACCCGAGTAAAAGTTTAATAAAAACACATAATAAATTATTAATTAAAATATTAAATATAATATTAAGAGCCTCGGTGGCTCAGTTGGTTAGACACTCGGACTTCACCTCAGAGGTCCGGGGTTTGATCCCTGAGCCGGTACCTCTAGAAATTTTTCAATGTACCTTTACCGAGGTTCTGGTTGTTCGGAGCCCACCTCAAGCTGTAGGTCCCCATATCGTGTACTTGACTGCAACTCAGTCCGTCAATGATGGGGTAAAAACCAGTCTTTGTCCAATATGTCTGGGCAGACTGCTCTCATCAGATCACGTGATTGCATTATAAAAATGCGTCCGTGACTGATGATATATACCGGGACAGCCCCGTGCAAAAATGATCAAATAAAAATCCATCTCTAACCAAAAATGCCTTCGACATGTTGGGCAGTATAAGCCTGTGACAACATTTCAACACAGAAATGTTTTTAATAATAATAATAGTCCGTCAATGATGGGGTAAAAACCAGGCTTTGTCTAATATGTCTGGGCAGACTGCTCTCATCAGATCATTTGATTGCATTATAAAAGTGCGTCCGTGAGTGATGATATATACTGGGACCGCCCCGTGCAAAATGAGCAAATAAAAATCCAACTCTAACTAAAAATGCCTTTTCGTCATGTT
This sequence comes from Belonocnema kinseyi, assembly GCF_010883055.1. Taxonomy (NCBI): domain Eukaryota; kingdom Metazoa; phylum Arthropoda; class Insecta; order Hymenoptera; family Cynipidae; genus Belonocnema; species Belonocnema kinseyi. The sequence goes on along the minus strand of NC_046666.1, from coordinate 111,492,547 downwards.
GGGCAGTATAAGTCTGTGACAACATTTCAACACAGAAATGTTTTAGAATATATTAAAGATTTTGAAATGCTTGTCGCTTGTTGACCAGCAAGAACATCTGCGACAAACGGTAAGCAGTGGAACATCAACTGTGCCTGCTGGGGATGCTTTGGCTAACACTAGCTATTTGCAGCCAACCACCTCGACAGAAATACCGTGGATAATTAACATCATGCACCGGATCCATTAGCACCACATCCGGATATTACTAGCGATGATGTATATAGGGAAATCTCAGATGAACTACAGCACCTGGAAAGGAATTTTGGTCATGCTTTACTAGAGTTCAGATACGTAGAACCAACACTGAGGCATTCTCTGCCCAAAATGAACATCACAAATCATCTGCTTACACTAATAGCACATCTCGACAGTAAAGCTTTACCTACGTATTTGAACGTAGCACAAAATGCGTTAGAGGTGCAAACTCTTGTATAATGTGCAGCCTGGAAATGCAGTTTTTGTCCCAGCAAGGGATCGAGATCCACCATGGAAGATCAGGTTGGATATGGATGTCAGCAAAGTAAGGTGCAAATTGGGTCTATTAAATCAATATAAAAAAAGGAGCAGAACCAGAAAGCTGATGAACCATGTTACTAAAATCATCCGCCCTCGGCACATCGAGACAGTAACACCAGCAATATTGGATGAAATTTTAGACTCTCAACGACAGAGACTTGATGTTCTTACCTGTAGACTGCGTCGGTACAAGAAAAGTAATAAACGAATGCAACAAAACCAAAACTTTCAGACAGATGAAAGAAGGTTCTATCGTGAACTGAGAGTAAAGCCAAATAACCACCAAGGCACCGAAGTCCCTCAATTGGAAGGTATGACTAACTACTGGTCGAATGTTTGGGGAAAAATGAACAGATGCAATTTGGCAAGTGCGTGGTTCAAACTGGAGGAAGCAAGGGCAAGCAATAGCCCAGAAATGCACTTGACAAACATCACAGCTTTGGATGTTTCAGTTGTCTTGAAGAGGGCAAGTAATGGAAGACTCCAGGTCCGGACATGGTGCACAACTTCTGGTACAAGTACCTGACGAGTGTGCATCTTGCGTTGGCAAGGTGTTTTCAGAAGATCATTGCACACCCAAATTTGATGCCAGGTTTTATGTTCCAAGGTACTACGTATATGATACCAAAAAAACCAGACGCTCAAAATCCATCTGACTTTTAACCGATAGCCTGTCTTCCAACAATTTATAACGCGTTTCCTTCCGTTCCGCATGACTATTTGTTTGAAGTCTTAAAACTTTACAAAATCTGTCCACGCATTATTGACTTTCTAAGCCATACGATGAGGCTCTGGGGTACAAGAATCAAGTATTTTGATCATGGACAACCAAGGATAACTAGATCAATACGCTTTACGAAGGGTATATTTCAAGGAGACTCCTTCAGCGCACTATGGTTCTGTTTAGCATTGAATCCATTGAGCAAAACACTAAACAGCATATCTCATGGGTTCAAAATTCATGATAATGAGGATGGTCATCAAGTGACCCATCTTCTTTACATGGATGACCTGAACCTGTAAGCTAGTTCAGGCCAGAAACTGCAGAAAGTGATTGATGTCACAAAGCAGTTTTCCAATGATATCCACATGGAGTTCGGACTAGATAAATGCAGAACAGTGCATTTAATCAGAGGGGAATTAGGGACCGCAGAGTTAGAGAACGAGTTCGAAAATGACATCGAGGCAAAGGCTGCAGGCGAATCATATAAATATCTGGGTATTCTTGAATCTAAGGGTATTCAACATAAGATTGTTAAGACAAGCCTAATGACTGCCTTTACATCGAGACGCAGAATAATTATGAAGAGTGTTCTCAACTAAGCAAACAAAATCAGGGCGATCAACACATATGCCATCCCTGTCCTCACGTGCTCTTTCGGGCTCATAAAATGGTCTAACACCGACCTTGAAAAGTTAAACAGAATTGTTCGCTCAGAAATGACGAAGCACCGAATGCACCACAGAAGTTCAGCGATTGAAAGGGTAAAAAACTGTGTGAGTCACAAGTTATACAGCTACGAGACTATTTTAACAGCAAACGAAATGTTGCGCTTTACAGAACCATCTGTCAAGCGGATCTTGAATAAACGCCCTTAAATTTGTCCTCAGATGGGGCCTCTAATATCGGGGCAGAAACCATAGAGGAATTAGAAATACAATGGAGGCAGAAAGCCATCCATGGCGAGCACCCCAACACGTTAGATCAAAGTGAAGTGGATAGTGAGGCATCTTATATTTGGCTAAGAAATCGTGTTCTGTATCTAGAGACGGAAGGATTCGTCATTGCATTACAGGACAAGGTTGTCAGCACCAGGAATTATCGCAAACACGTGTTACATCAAGACGTGGTTGACCGGTGCCCATTATGTGGAGATACCAACGAATCCATCGAGGACATTATTGATGGCTGTCGCGTAATGGCTCAGAGAGAATATACGCACAGACATAATGATGTAGCGGGCATTATACATCAACAACTTGCCCTAAACCTAGGACTCTTTAAAGAATGGGTGCCCTTCTATAGATACATTCCAATGCCTGTTTTAGAAAGCGAAGACTACATCTTATATTGGGATGTTGCTATTTTTCGTATCTGATTTTTAACGGATCTTTACGTTTCAGCACACACAGGCTCAGGAAATAATAAAATGTTTATTTCCCATCGAAAATGAGTTATACATAACCTAAAAGTGTATTATTAGTAAGGTTATTAGCTATCAAGGCTTTTTCAATAAAAAGTACTGAGTACTTCTATTTAGTTCAGCGAAAACGGAAGACGTCTAAAACATAACCAGAAAATGCATTACTTGTGAATTTTGTTTCTAGCGTGGACTTTTTAAATTATAAAATATCCATTTCCACTCGAGAATAAACGACATAACCTGAAAAACATCACTAGTAAATTTTCCATAAAAAAAACAACTATTTAATTAAGAGGAAACGGACAACCTTGAAGATATTACCTAAAACTGCATTATTTGTCAATTTTATTACCAACTTATCCCATTTTCGGCATAAGATATTGGTTTCCTTCCGACCAAAAAAGTAAGAGATAACCATAAAATACATTTTTGAACTGTATTTTCTAATTTAGCCTTTTCATGGCCAAAATATATTTATTCAAACCGACAAAGACAGAAATAACCTATAATTGCATAAATTGTAAATTATCTCGACCATTTAAAGTTCTTTTAACAAAAAAGTACCATTTAATCGAAACAAAATGAAAGACCTACAATATATAATCTAAAGATGCATTATTTTTAAATTGTATTTTTGACATCGCTTTTTCCTACAATAAAATATTCATTTCCCAACGAAAATAAGCTCGGTAACCAAAAAATGCATTATTAGTGAAATATATTGGCTATTTAATAATTTTTTTATTAAGAAATAATGATTAATAAGCATTAATAAAAAGTAATTAAAAATTGTTTATATTACAGAATTCCATATTTTATTTCTCACTTAGTTTTTTCTTGCAAAAAATACTCATGATAGGTAGCCCACAAAAGGGGAGTCTAACATAAAATTGTTCTAAGAAAAAAATCAATATTGTTTATTTTAATTATTAATAATTTTCCAGTTGTGCAGAATTGCGTTTTCTGTGCCTTTACTGTTTTCAATTTATTGTCTTTACTGCTTTACAATGCTTTTCTTTTATATCATAATACACGCCCGTTAATTACAGTCTGATGAAATCCGCGCCTGGGGCAAAATATGCTTTGGAGAATCGATGCAATGGCACAACCTCGCCGTGCCGTTTGGAACTACCGCACGCGGAAGTGCCGATTTCGTCCGACTTCACTATAACTTCCGGCACAATTCGTACTGACTCGTTACTGATTTCGCACGACCCTACGTTCGTATTTTTTGACTCACTACATTGTGTGACGACTCTTATCTTATCTTTACGATTTCTAGCATAGTTTGACTGACTTAGTCAGTAGATAAGCAGGGAGGCTTCTGGACCACTTTTTCCGTACGAATAGCAAACTTGCGACTAGAGTGCAGAAGGCTGTAAGATTGGTTTCGCTCCTTGTGCTGACTAACGAATTACAGTTTCGAACTATCCACACAATCGATATTGGAAATCAATACTTCAAAATTATGGAAATGAAACTTTTCAGCCCCATAAATATGGAATGGGAAATGATATGATATACAATATCGCAATATTAGACTATTTAATACCTGCTATTCCCGGAATTGAAGTTTTTCACCCCGAAATAATATAATTTTGATGTATTAAATGTTTGTCGCAATGGTGCGTCATTGAAAATTTCCAAAATCTGCAACCACCCTCATGCTATTATAACAATTTTCGGTGAAGAAAATTCCATTCTGATTACGTCATCATCGATTCCTGGAATCCTTATCTGTGTGAACTAAATTAATTAAACGTTCTCCTTTGATATTTGCCGAAAGGGCGTCATATTTCATATAATGTTAAACAATTTCTGGGTTGAACAAAATTCCATTCTGATGACGTCGTCTTCGATTCCTGGAATCCTTATCTATGTGAACTAAATTAATTAAACGTTCTCCTTTGATATTTGCCGAGAGGGGCGTCATATTTCATATACTGTTAAACAATTTCTGGGGTAACCAACATTCCATTCTGATCACGTCATCGTCGATTCCTGGAATATTTATCTACGTGAACTAAATTAATTAAACGTTCTTCTTTGATATTTGCCGACATGGGCAGTGTGTAGTGTTTCTATAAGTGTCATCAGTTAATAACAAGACTTACGTAACTTCAAACAACTTGAAATCTACGCAGTGTTTCGACAAGTGTCACCAGTTGATAACAGGTCTTACATAACCTCAAATAACTGAAAATCTACACAGTCTTTCTATAAGTGTTTGCTGATTCCATTTAAGGCTAAAAATGAATTTCGAGAAATGTAAAAAAGTTCTACAAATTATGAAGATGGGATATCAACTTATACTCGAAAAGCAACCCCCGGCAGCTGGTGAAATTAGATTGTGGACGAGAGCAGGAACTAAGAATATCCAGATATTAAACAAAATATTGAGGAAGAACATTCTGCTATCCGTGGGCCAAAAACATGCGATTATGACGTTAATTGGTGATCTGAAGACTGCAAGCAGAAAATTCAAGAAGTTGCTCAAGACAGGAACTGGTATGAATGAAGATTTAAAGAAACTGAGTGAGAAGGCGAGTTGGGATGATGTAGTAAGTGCGTTTCGAACACGGATAAGAACGGGACTCATAACAAATTTAATACATAAAGATTTAAATACATTTATGGATGATTAGAAACGCATGTGTATTCCGCGAATTAAGAATGCAATTAATAGTATAGGTAATATCAAAGCTTGCGTTGAATTCACAGGTATTTTCAAGGCATTAGTGAGAGGGGAGAAAAAAATCGACGCAAAACGTGTTTGCACTGAAAATAATCCTATTCTAACATCTACGAATATTGGTGAATGGTTTGAGGATAAAATTCGTCAACAAGTTGAAGTTAAAATTGAAGATTTAAAAACATCAGATTCAGGTTGGAGATTAATAGAAATTATCAGCTTAACGGTTAACATAAATAGATACGTCCCTTTTCAAGTTGGAACTTCAACTTTCATTGAATTACCTGATTTTATACAGAGAAAAAAAGGTGTGATTAATATTAAAAATGAAAACTCGTATTGTTTTCTCTGGTCAGTAATGGCAGCTCTTCATCCTGCTGTAACCCATTCTGATCGAACTACTTTTTATCCTAAGCTTAATGGTTCAGAACTCAAATATAATGACTTTAAGTTTCCAATTCCTCTTAAGGATATTTCAAAATTTGAGAAAATGAACAGTTTAAGTATAAATGTATATAGATTAGAGTCTGATAAATACAGTAAGAAAGAGGAAATTGTTCCAGTTTTTATAAGCCTGTGAAAATCTAAAAAACCTACGATTCACCTTCTTATGATTGAAAATACTAACTTTGATTCAGATGTAGAAGTTTATCATTTTGCTTTAATGAAAAATCTATCTAAACTAGTGAAATCACAAATAACAAAAGATCGTTGCCCACTTATTTTTGTGACAAGTGTTTGTGTCACTTTAAATTTGAAAAATCTCTTGAAAAACATAGAATTGATTGTGATAATCTGAATAATAATGGCACACTAATACTCCCCGCAGAAGGGGACAACATTTTGAAATTTAAAAATTATAAATACAAAGGGAGGGTTCAATTTGCAGTATTTGCTGGCATAGAGTATTTGTGAGAGCCAGTTGTTAATATTCATGGAAATGCTTATCAGAAACATATACCTACAAGTGTTGCTTATTACACAAAATGCAGTTTTGACGATTCACAATCTGAACCTCAAGTTTATCGTAAAAAGGACTGCATCACGTGGTTTGTCCTTCAGATGAAAAAGATAGCTGAGAAAGTAGATTCTTATTTTAAAAATTCAATTCCAATGGAACTCTTAACATTAAAGCAAGAGTATGATTTTCAAAACGCAAAAGTTTGTCTTATTCGCGAACAAGATTTAAACCAAGCTGATGTTAAACATCAGGATTATGACCATTTTACAGGTAAATACTGTGGCCCTTCTCATGACAGGTGTAGCGTAAATTACCAAGACTCACAAAATATATATCCTTTACAAAAAGGGTGCAAAATACAAAAGTTAAACTCAGATTCATAGACTTTTTTTCGATTTATGCCATGTAGCCTCTCCATATTAGCTTCAAATCTTAGCAATGATGAAAAATTGATTACAAGGAAATATTCAAAAAATGATGATGAATTTGAATTATTAACAAGAAAAGGCGCATTTTTAAATTATTATGTTGATAATTGGCAGAAATTAGATGAAGATTGTCTGCTAGCAAAAAAGGAATTTTATTCTAAATTAAATGATGAGGGTATTTCAGATGAAGATTATAATCATGCGTGCGACGTGTGGGAAAAATTTAACTTAAAAACGTTAGGTGAATATTCGGATTTATACTTGAAAAATGATGTTTTTCTCTTGGCGGACATTTTAAAAAGTTTTAGATGTCATTGCATTGAAACTTATAATTTGGATCTATTACACTACTATACAGCACCAGGGCTTTCTTTCGATGCTATGTTAAAGTATACTAAAATTTAACTCGATCTATTAACAGATGTAGAAATGTTATTACTTGTTGAAGGAGCAATAAGAGGTGGTGTGTCTCAGGGCTCTAATAGGTATGCGAAAGCAAATAATAGATTCATGGGGTCGAATTTTGAGAAAAATGTACCCGAGTCCTATATCACTTATTTCTATATAAAAAATCAATACGGTAAAGCTATGAGCCACTCTTTACCCTATAGCAATTTTAAATGGTTCATTGGTTTTGAAAACGAACAACATTTTTTCAACACTCCCGATCATTCAGAAATAGGCTATATTCTTGAAGTAGATTTGGAATATCCTGAAGAGCTCCATGATTTGCATAAAGACCTACCATTATGTCCAGAACATTTTGTACCTCCTCTTCCAACATCTAAAATCCCGAAACTAATTACCAATTTGAAATCAAAGACCAATTACCTTCTCCATTATCAAAACTTAAAATAGTATTTAAAATTGGGAATGAAGATTGTTAAAATTCATCGAGTTTCAGAATTCAAGCAAAAGCCATGGCTAAAAGCCTATATTGATTTAAACACTGATTTGCGAAAGAAGGCAAAAAATGAATTTGAAAACAATTTCTTCAAACTCATGAACAACTCTGTCTTCGGAAAGACCATGGAGACCGTAAGGAAGCACAAAAATGTTAGGTTAGTGACAAAGTGGGAGGGAAGATAGGGTACAAAAGCTCTGATTGCCAAACCAAAGTTTCATAGCTGCACTATATTTGGCGAGGACATGGTGATCATTGAAATGAGTAAAACTAAAATTAAACTCAATAAGCCCATCTATATAGGCTTCACAGTTCTAGACATATCGAAGGACATGAGTATATTAAAAACAGATTCCGATAAATTTCACACCTCAGACTATCCACCAAATAATGTATACGAAATTCAAATACTAAACAAAAAAGTCTTGGGACTCATGGAAGACGAATGTAACGGGAAAATTGTAACTGAATTTTTAGGGCTAAGGTCAAAATTGTATTCTTATAAAGTTTTGGGGGAAGAAGGGAAGAAAAAGAAAGCCAAGGGGATTAAAGGGTCCACTTTGAGGACAATTACGTTCGAGGACTATAGACAAACTTTGCTACATTATCAAACTCTCACTCGACCTCAACGGTTAATTCAAAGCCGAAAAAATGAAGTTCACTCGATTGAGCAAAACAAGATCGCCTTCAGCTTGCGAGATGATAAGAGGATGCTGCTTCCTCATACAACCGACACACTTCCATGGGGCTACAAAATCTAACCACAGGAGGCAATGGATGTTGATAAAAACTAATGTTCATTTTCAAAAAAAAAAAAGAATTCAATTCTCAAAGGAGAGTTGAGATACTGTACAGTGATTCTAAACAAAAACTTGTATATATGTATAGAAACAAGCGAGGTGATTAATGTGACGAGTGATGTGGATATATGAGTCGGTAAGTGAGGGAGATAGAGACCTAGTAGTAGTGTATAACCTTTGATGTGGAAGATATAGTCTATAATCTACATATTGCTGTAAATAATATATATATCGCCAGCTCAGCGAGGACAGAAACCTCGCGTAGAGCAAAAGGGCAAAAGCTGGCTTGATCTCGATGTTCAGTATGCATAGAGACTCCGAAAGCACGGCCTATCGATCCGTTTGGCTTGAAGAGTTTTCAGCAAGAGGTATCAGAAAAGTTACCACAGGGACCTTCGGTTCGGTTTTGATTCCTCTAGAATCAAACCGAAGGGCCTATGACAAAGCCACCGAGCGCGTCCTCGGGTTGTGGATAGAGGGTCCCTGTACCAAGGGTTTCTGCTGAATATGGTTACAAAAATAAATAGGCAGTCGCGGACAATTGTCCAGGGGTGGT
>NC_046666.1:111482037-111483404 GCF_010883055.1 Belonocnema kinseyi | reverse complement strand
TTTTCCATATTAAAAAAAACTCGGAGGTTAGTCGCTTCTCAGTGCTGTAACTTGTAAATGCGTAAACATAAATGGCTGAAGTTTTGACAGGCGTCATTTGACAGGCTCATGGGTTCAGAATTCATGATAATGAGGATGGTCATCAAGTGACCCATCTTCTTTACATGGATGAACTGAAGCTGTACGCTAGTTCAGGCCCGAAAATGCAGCAAGTGATTGATGTCACAAAGCAGTTTTCCAATGATGTCCAAATGGAGTTCGGACTAGATAAATGCAGAATACTGCATTTAATCAGAGGGGAATTAGGGACCGCAGAGTTAGAGAACGAGTTCGAAAATGACATCGAGGCAATGGCTGCAGGCGAATCATATAAATATCTGGGCATTCTTGAATCTAAGGGTATTCAACATACGATAGTTAAGACAAGCCTAATGATTGCCTTTACTACGAGACTCAGATTAATTATGAAGAGTTTTCTCAACTTGGCAAACAAAATCAGGGTGATCAACACATATGCCATCACTATCCTCACGCACTCCTTCGCGCTCATAAAATGGTCTAACACCGACCTTGAAAAGTTAAGCGAGCACCCCAACACGTTAGATCAAAGTGAAGTGGATAGTGAGGCATCTAATATTTGGCTAAGAAAGGGTGTTCTGTATCCAGAGACGGAAGGATTCGTCATTGCAATACAGGAGAAGGTTGTCAGCACCAGGAATTATCGCAAACACGTTTTATATCAAGACGTGGTTGGCCGGTGTCGATTATGTGGAGATAACAACGAATCCATCAAGCATATTATTGATGGCTGTCGCGTAATGGCTCAGAGAGAATATACGCACGGACATAATGATGTAGCGGGCATTACATATCAGAAACTTGCCCTAAACCTAGGACTCTTAAAAAAATGGGTGCCCCTCTATAGATGTATTCCAATGCCCGTTTTAGAAAGCGAAGATTACATCTTATATTGGAATGTTACTATCCAAACGGATTATTACACCCAGACATGGTATGAAGTAAAAAATGGTATGAAGGCATGAAGTAAAGACCATATGGAGGGATGTGAATCATGCATCCATTCATCCCATTGTGATTTCGGCTACAAGCAATGTGCACGCAAGATGCACTGAACATCTTGAACATTTAGGAGTAAAGGAATCAATACGACGAACCAGCAAAAGCCTCGTGGACCAGAAGAACACGGAGCGACCCAAGGACAACCGCTTTCTGCATTTTTCCCGCAAGTTTTCTAGCATATTGTCGAGACGCAGGGATGCTTTTTAGGCTATTAGCAAGTGAAAGCTTGGCACCTCCAAGAGCGCCGATGATAAGGACGATCAGTTTAACAGAATATTCCGGGTACA
>NC_046666.1:111445589-111481937 GCF_010883055.1 Belonocnema kinseyi | reverse complement strand
GGAACGTGTGGGCAATATCGTGCATTCAGTTTTGGGCATGAAGAAGCTCTGCGCGCGATGGGTGCCGCGTTTGCTCACAGTGGACCAAAAACGAATTCGTGTTATCATTAAGGTAAACAATAGCACTTTCACATTTACGTGGCCCACAGTTTGGTAATCCATTACGCATAAAAACGCCTCTAAAATGTTTAATTTTTTAAGATTTTGCGAATTTAAGTAAATCTGCATCGGTTAATGCTCGGTGAGGTAGCCTCACTTTAAGTTTTTTGATTTAAACTTAAGTCCCTCTCCTTGATTATATAGTTTTAGATGAAGTCCTAATCCTCCTTTATATGGTTTCAAATAAAGACCTTTGCCCACAGCAAGGGCTTCCATTGCTTCATTATGACGTTTTCTTTCTTCAAGCTTTCGTTTTGCATCATTTAAATCATTAACAGCTTTAGCTATTCCCGCAGCTCCACCAGCTAGCGCACCAGTAGTATTTAGACCGGCAAAGATGGGTATAAGAAAGGGTAGAAAGCCACCCAATTTCTTTGGAACTGGTAAAATTCGAGGTTTCTTTACATTTCTTTTTCCACCAGTCTTTTTTACAACTACACGTGCACCTCTGAGAGCAGATTTGATAACAGTTTGTGCATCATTACCTGGTATAATTGCTTTTTCAGCTGCTGTAACTATTTTTTTGAGTGTGGTGGTAGACCTTTTATTTTTGAGACCCATACCAAATTTTGATTTAATTTTCATTGCATTAGTTATTCGCCAAGCAGCGGCCTTTTCACCCAAGCCTGCGTCCTGAGCATGGACACCTTTCCAAGATTTTTCAGCTAATACACTGTCAGCTGAGTTTCTAGCCTCTATATTTTCTCTATTTTGTGAGTAGGCTATATATTGCTCCTTACAAGCAGCGTTAAGAGGATTCATTCTAGGATCATCTCACGCAATTGGTTTTGCCAATTTCGTGCCTGGTCCAGAGTACTGGTATCCAGGAATATATAATTCTACAGGAAGATTATTAATAATTTTATTCAACAGACCTTTTCCACGTCTTGCCTCTTTCGAGTATCGATTACGACTGACTGTAGGTTTGTCACCGTGAACGATCATATCTGTTTGAGAGATACTTTTAGACTAAAGACTGGACCTACATAAACTTGGCATTTATAGTTCTTCACTCAGTCATAGTCAAGATGCAGTTTGAAGCACAGCCTATGAAGCTACCTATCGATAATTTCGATTTGCTTGTACAACATGAGAAAAAAGAAAAACGGCATGAACATCTATTACCAAGCAGTGTACGAGCAATATTTTGTGAACCTTCCAACTGTGGAAAGACAAATGCTTTGTTGGCTTTGTTAATACAACCAAATGGATTGACATTTGAAAATGTTTATGTTTACTCTAAATCTTTAAATCAACTAAAATACAAATATTTAGAAAAAGTTCTGAACTCAGTAGCTTGTATTCAGTACTATCCTTTCCATGAGCATGATGATGTTGTAATACCAAATGAAGCTAATTCAAATGCAGTGTTTGTATTTGATGATGTAGCCTGTGAAAATTAAGATAATATAAAAGCATTTTTTCAATGGGTAGGCACAAGGATGTTGACTGTTTCTATTTGAGTTAGACATATGCTCGTATTCCGAAACATCGTATACCTGATAATGTTAATTTGCTTGTATTGTTTAAACAAAAGGAGATGAATCTGAAGCATATATATGATGATCATGTAAATAGTGGCATGCCTTAGTCATAATTTAAAAAGGTGTGTTTAGCTTGCTGGTATGATGATAAAAATGGATTTTTTGTAATTGATAAGCATAGAAATCTGAATCAAGGTAGACATAGAAAAGGTTTTGACTGTTTTGTTAATCTGGAAAAGCAATAAATATGTATGTAATGACTACATAAAAACAGTTACACTTTGAACACTACGGTATTAACGTGTCTACACGTGAGGAGGGCTTTCATAAGCAAAAACATATTTTGCATGAAATTGCTAAAGCTAGTGAAGCGATTCGAAGAAAGCATAGATTACTAAAGTTAGGTAAAGTAACAGTGATCAGACATTAAATGATACCTTTAAGCCCATCATTGCACCACTTAAGAAAATAGTTAATGGTTTGAAAACTGTTAAAAGAATTCATCCAATCGGAAATGAAGCCAAGAGTAAAATGAAAAATGAAATCAAGAGTGAATCTGAAGAAGCATTTCAGCAAGAGTTTCAAAATGATGGTAAAGAGCAAAATGATCAAGATGATGATGAATCTTCATTCTTGTCAGCATACGATTCTGAGGCTTCAGAGGATTTAGAAACACCAGTTTTCTTTCCATCGAATGATATATTAATTGATTATCTTCAAAAGTTGGGGGAGAGAAGGAGAGATATAGATAAAGTTTATGGTGTACGAAAATGATCGAAAGACAGACTAATGATTGAAGATTCTTCGGTAAGTTTCGATAAAAATCTTATTAATATAGGCACTGTAAGCTATTCAAAGACTGTGGGTTCGCTTGAACTTTTGTTTAAAAAGATACCAAATAGTACTGTTATAAATAATGAAGACCTTGAAAATTTTAAAAATATTGCAATTTCCATAAATTTGCATCGAAAACATTATAACAAATTGAAAAGCGCTTTTCAATGGGTAACGGTTTAATTCCAAAATATATGGTTGGTACAGAGGCTAATAAATTATACTACATTTATTGAGATGATCCAAACGAATTAGTTGATAGATTGCGTTTACTGTTAGCATCTCAAGCAGCGGGAAATCCAAGTCACACAAATGAAATTATGTCAATTATTGAAGAATTATGAGAGGCTGAAATTATTTATCAATCAATTGTTAAAATTAATTTATCAATTTATTATTGATAATTAAATATTTATTAATCAATTTGACGATATTTTGGTCATTTGTAAAATGAGTATCGATGTGTTCGGACGTCATATTAAGCGAGCTAAGATGGCAAGTCGAGGTCCACTAGGAGTTGGATTCAAATTCACCACCGATGGGCATTATTATATCGGAAAGAAAAAGCTGTGCAATGTAGCTGATGCAAAAGATTTAGATGATGCAGTAAACTTAAATATTATGCAACATGTGTTACAGCAAGAAATTCAGACTCTGCATGATGTGATAGCTTCCTTGCGAACTGAGGTTGTTAACAATAACATGATGATTGAAACTCTAGAAACTTCCTCAAATGAAAGTTTAAATATTTTGAAAGCTGATATGGATTCAATTGAAGAACAAGCGCATCGCAATTCAGAGCTCATTTCTCAGTTGGATGATAAGCTGATCACACTAAAAAATGAATAACGAAAAGCTGCAACTAGTGAAGGACCTACATAGACATGCTAGAAAAAACTATCAATATCGACACTTCGATATCCGTAGCATCGATGAGGTTTGGCAAGCGGATCTTGTTGAAATGCAACCTTATACAATAGAAAATAACATGCCGTTGAGAAAGCGAAATTTAAAGTTGGAGACAAAGTGCGTATACGTAAATTTAAGCATGTTTTTGAGAAAGGCTACACACCGAATTGGACAACTGAAATATTGACCGTAAGCCGTGTTAAGAATACTAAACCAGTGGCGTATATGCTTAAAAATTATCAGGGTAAAACTATTGCAGGTAGTTTTTAAGAACAAGAACTAGGTAATGTTAGACATCCAGACATTTATCTGATTGGAAAAGTACTGAAAAAGCGAGGAAATAAGCTATTTGTAAAATGGTTAGGTTTCGATGACTCACACAATAGTTGGGTGGATAAGTCTAGCTTGTAAGTGTCTTTTGTATTCATTTTAAGTTTTTTCTGAATAAATTTGATTATTTTCGAGTATATATGTCTTTTTTGCTTACACATCTACCTACTCTTAATCTAGTAAATGAAAAAAGGCAAATTTAGTTTAAATAGTATTTTTATTTAGATATTTCTTACCAAAAAAAAATACATGACATTTTTAATTTATAAAGCTACCATTCACGCATCTGAGTTGTGGTATTTTCTCAATCACTTCTTCACACACATTCTGACTATAAAAAGTCATCATTTCAAGAAATAGAATTTCAAATCGCATAAGATTGGCAAATATAAGTTTTTTCATTGCGCTACTCTTTAAACTCGTATAGTCTTTTGGTATATAAGATTTTACACTTTTCGCAAATTGTGATTTCACGTTACGCCAGCCACTTTCAGCGATGGTTTCAATAATGACATCTTTTGTACGTTTAAACGGCATGAAACTGAAATCCAGAAGATACCGGCCGATACAAGGGCTGACTTCCTGAAGAACAGCAAACGTTGTTTCTTGCAGTACAAATTAATAATATTTTTGCGTTTCTTGAATTTTCTCCAAAGCCACTATATTCTTTCCAAAAGATATAGTCATGTGTATATGGAAATTTCCACATTCGATGCATTGCTGCTTCTCTTGACTATCAAAGAAGAGTGTCATGAGGTTAAAGTAACTTTTAAATAATTTCACACTTCAAGATTTAGGGTTATACTTGCATGAGGATGACTGGTCTAAAGTTTCACTGCTGAGGCGAGCTTTCCGTCTTTTTTAAATTCAGCACCAACAATAATTTTGATTTTGTAAATGATGAATTCAGGTTGTATGTGGTCGCATGTAGCATTTGATTTTGTGGTGTATAAGGCATGATGAATATCACACCGAAGCTTGTCACAGACCGGGCGATATTTAAAAAACTGCACACACTTATAAATTTGTCTCCACAAATTCAATGGAGTTGAAGCGTCCGCCCAAATATACTGTTTCAAGATGCTGATCTTCACAGACTTTCTTCATTTGCATAAAAAGATTTTTATCCTCTTCAAACAGTTTTACCATTCTTTGAGGTAGGAAAACGGTGAATTTGTTTTCTATGATTATAAACGTTCTCGTTCCATACTTTGTTTTAGCCTCCTTAATGTCCGTTATTTCATATCCCTTGTTAATTTCTAGATCTGTCAGTATCTTTGTTGAAAGAAAATCTTCACTGTGAGCGGTTTTATTTAATTTTAGGAAATCCATTCTTTTTTCTTCTCCTTCACTACTTGTTATCTTCAAGATTCACACTTTTAAATTTCCTTGTTAGAGTTTGTATATCGGTTCGCACTTGAATGGCTTTCTTTAGCTCTTGAATGTTCTTTATTCATACGTTTAAACGACCTTTTAGCTCTTGTTGCTTTTCTTCTTCACAATCTGGCATCTGACAACAAACTGAAGAAAGAGAAGAACTGACCTCCTCTTATAGACGCTTACCCCCTCCATCAAATTTCTGTAGCCTTTTCGTAGTATTTCACCATATGATGCAATAATTAACATGAGAGTGAAAAAATAATACGTATTTAAACGTTTACTCAATTTAGTTCACATAGATAAGGATTCCAGGAATCGATGATGACGTCATCAGAATGTAAATTTGTTTAACCCAGAAATTGTTTAACATTATATGAAATATGACGCCCCTGTCGGCAAATAGCAAAGGAGAACGTTTAATTAATTTATTTCACATAGATAAGGATTCCAGGATTCGACGATGACGTCATCAGAATGGAACTTTGTTTACCCCAGAAATTGTTTAACATTATATGAAATATGACGCCCTGTCGAAAAATATCAACGGAGAACGTTTAATTAATTTAGTTCAGATAGATAAGGATTCCAGGAATTGATGATGACGTAATCAAAATGGAATTTTGTTTACCGAGAATTGTTATAATAGCACGAGGGTGGTTGCAGATCTTGGAAATTTTCAATGATGCACCATTGCGATAAACATTTAATATATATTTGCGACAAATATACATACTAATCAATTTTATTTCCAACTCCGCAGCGCCTTAAATATGACTCAAAAATAAAAAACTACATTTTTCCGTTCATTATTGTTAATAATTAAAATACATAATTTTGATAAATTTCTTTTAATGTTTAATAAATTTCTATTTGTTTAAACCGTCTTCATTTGCTTAATCAGTTTATTTACAATAACTAAATAGTGTATTACATGACTGTATAGTGTATAAAAAGAATAGATGAACTAACTTTTAATCGTTTAAGCAAATATAACTTGTTTAAATTATTACTTTCTTAAAAATACTTTTGAAATCGTATTTTCTGAATTAAACATACATTTATTGATTTTGAGGACTTCTAAATTTTGCTAAAATCTTAATGTTATTGTTTATAAAATTAATTATTTTCTTTTTTTCTTTAAATTTTCGTCAAATTAGGTTTGGATAGTTTACATTAAGAAAACAGCAACGTCAAAAACAAACCCAGGAAAAAAAACGATTGAACTAAAGCGCTGTGAAATTTGTATCTTAAGATTCCAGATTGACATAGTTGCATTTCAAGTGTTTTGGTACTCTTTGAATTGGTCAGCTATTTGGACTTAATTAAATCTGCCAAGCAACATTCGGAGATGTACTCGTTCTATAGTTTTAAGACATTCTGAATAGGATAACCTAACCTCGAAAAAATATATTAAGTTTAATTCGTGATTTACGATTGACAGAAGAAACGTATAATGCAGATTATACGCTCTTCATTATTTAATTGTAGTGAATGGGAAGTGGCTGCAAGTAAACTAGAATAGGAAAATGCAGATAAGTTAGGGACTGTCAACTGTCGCAAACTTGTGAAACGAGGTAGTATTTTTAAGTTGCATTTTAAATTGGACTTAAAACCAATTTTAGCACCGTTTTTACTAGTTTAGAACAACAATTGAACACAAAAATATAATTTTTTGGAAACTAAATGTTCAATGTAGTATTTTAATCTTATTCAGTGAAAAAAACACATTTCCTGTTAAAACTGTTTTGTCAAGAAATAATGATTTTACTATATCATATAAGTTTCAGAACGCAATAAGCTAAGATGAACTTTAGTTAAGGAATATAACAAAATATTTGGTTCAAAATATGCAAAAGACATTAATTATAGACGATCAGAAATGCAATATGAATTCTAACCTAACTTTTAGGTTATAATTTTTTAGATAGTAAATATTCCATGTAGAAATTAATCAAAATTTATTTTAAGTTCACTTTTATGTCAAGGTAAGTTAATTGAAGCTTATAATTTGTTTAAACATATATTATATACTAAAATAATGATTTTTTTTACAAAAACAGTTTTAACATAAATCATGTTTTTTCGTTGTAGACGAAGAAAATTACACATATGCAACACTTAGTTTCCAATAAATCTTAATTTTTTCATCCACTTCGTAGTTTAACCTATGTGAAATAATTAAAAAATGGTTCTCAAGCTTAAATTAAAATGCATCTTTAAAATCCTACCTGCGGTTTCTCGAGTTCACATTTTGGTCGCATTTAAAAAATAGATGGTGTATTGAAGCGTAGCGGATCCCAGTAGTATTGTTACGATTAACCGTCGTTTTTTAATCAATAACGAAATATTTCTTGGTGAATCGTAAAATAATCACTTCTCCGATTCACTGGTAACTGTAACCTATCGTCAGCAAACTGCAATTCCTCTTTAAGATACACATTTCATACGAGTGGAAATACGATTGAAACGCGGCCAATGGTTTCCTGTTTCCTGGGAACAGAAAACAACAACAAGAAGTTGCTAAGGATAACAATTTAGAAAAAGTGAACATTTCTGCCTCGCTTTTTAGAAATTTTGAAAATAAACAATAAATAATTGTTTAAATAATTACATAATGGTTTTAGAAAAATTGTCTACTCCAAACAATGAAAAACGATTACATTTAAATTAGAAAATAAGATTGTTTTTTACATTGTTTGGGATTAAATAATTTGCATTTGCTTAAACAATTGGAAATTGTTTTAAAAATCATGGAA
The DNA here is from genome assembly GCF_010883055.1 of Belonocnema kinseyi. Taxonomy (NCBI): domain Eukaryota; kingdom Metazoa; phylum Arthropoda; class Insecta; order Hymenoptera; family Cynipidae; genus Belonocnema; species Belonocnema kinseyi. The sequence goes on along the minus strand of NC_046666.1, from coordinate 111,474,085 downwards.
AATTCCATACTATTCCAATTTAACAATTTACAATTCTTCGCGCATGATCTTTTTCAGGATTTTTGTCGTGGAATCGGAGAAGAGAGAAAAAAAGTATATCCAGAAATTGAACGGATTAACCGATTTTCTTCTATCTTTTTTTAAACGTCTCGTCGTTACACTGTTAGAAATTTTTGCATGGATCTTCGAATGCTTCACTGAAGCTTTATGCCGAAACCGTTTCTGAATTTTCCGAAACTATAACAGAAATTCCAGCAACGGTAACTGCATAAAACTGCAGTCACATGTATCAAAAAATTCTGTTACAGTTTAGGAATTTTTAGTTACTGTAACTGAAAATGCCTAGAGGTTAAAAATTTTTTTTCGGTTTATTATTTTAATATAAAATATGAAGTCTATATTTGTCCTGAGTATATAAATAGCAAGAAAATATAACTGAAGTGAAGACTAATTACTTATTATGTATCTACACTGAAAAAAAAGATTACTAGTACCAAGTGAATTTTACTTGGCTAAAGTAAGTGAAAGTCCTTTTTATTTCCAAAGAAACATTAATTTGAGACAAATAAATACGACCCGTTGGTCGAAGTGAAATATTTGTTTGTATCAAAGAAATATTAATTGAAGACAAAAAATATACATTTTACACCAAATAAATGACTCATTGTTCCAAATGAATGTGCCATGAATTGGAATGAATATTTCTTTGAGATGGGGAAATATGAATTAAAGGAAAGAAATATATTTTCAGGTCAAGCAAATATTTTATAGGCTCAAGAAACTATTTCCTCACAGCAAATTTCTAAATATTTCAAGCAGAAAATATATCTCTGATTCAAACAAATATTTCTTTGGCCTAAATCATGCGCGAGTGCGATAAAGTAGTTAGTACTTCAATTGTAGTACATATTTCCCTAAAGAAGGAACTGGATTTCTTTTAGCCTAAATTATAATTACCATTGTTATTAATAATTATACATATTTAATTTAAACACAAATCACATAATTAAAAATCTTGATTAACCTAAAACAGAAAAATTCGATGAAAAATCCACCCCCAGCAGGAATTAAACTTCGGTCAAATTGAGTGTAAAGTCCACTGCCTTGACCACGATGCTAACGCAACACGGAAATTTCAAGGCGCAAAACCGTATTCAAACCTCACCATAAATGCCAAAGAGATATTTTTTCAAATCAAAAACATGGATATTTAATTTAACATTTGACATTTGTAAATGTAACACAATTTTGAGTGCATCTGTTTTTTTGCGAATTTCGATTTTTACAATGGATTTAATTTTGCAACAACGTCGCACAATGCCATCATTATCCGTGAGTTTCTCACCAACAACTCAACTAATGCAATTCCGCAGCCACCAAATTCGCCAGATTTAGCTCCCTGTCACTTTTTTTTTGTTCAATCAACTGAAAAAACCCACTACGTGGAACGCGTTTTAGCAGCCGATCGGAGATAATACAAAAATCGAAAACGGTACTGATGGGCATACCGAAAATTGAGTATCAAAAATGTTTTGAGAGCTAGATCAAGCGCTGGCATAAGTGTATGGCAGTCGATGGGAATTACTTTGAAGGGGACCACATCAATATTCAAGAAGAAACTTATATTTTTAATTTTAAAAATAAATTCCAGGAACTTTTCGATCAAGGTAGTATTTCTTAAATCTAAGAAGTATTCAATGGAAACAAATGACGCCAAATTATTAAAGTTTCGAATAAAAAAAATGATTACTTCATTGGAATAAATGTTTATTTGTTATGAACAATTTAATTCTAGCAATGAAATGAAATATTTTCTTCCACCGAAGAAATAAGAATTTACGTAAACAAAATACATTGTCCATATGAATAAACACGGAGAAAAATAGATGTTAGTACAGACTATCTAGATATTAATAGGTAATATATTAGCGATTTGACTATGGGACAGAAATCTAAATACTGAAGTAGAGAATCCGTATATATTAAAAAGAAGATTTTAACTGACAATATCCAAGATATTAAAGGGCAGAATGAAAGATATTCAAGAAACATTTTTTAATTGTGCAAAAATCACCTGTAAAGCATGCCATTTTCTATAAAATGCAAAAGAATGTTAATATCGTAGTCCACTGTTTTGAAAATTCCAATCTTCAAGCATTCGCCGTTTTGCATAATTATGCGATTTTTGTGTTAAACAGATAACACACTGTTCAAGGCTAATATGAAAGATGCCTGTAGCTAAGTGCTCATTTTGCTGAGAAAATTGTAACATATTTAAAAACATTTAATCCATTTTTCACCAAAACTTATAGTGCAATAGATATCCGAAAAACCACAATACACACGATGAAAGCTCAAGATACAGACAAAATCTTTTGACGCCACTCCACACGGTAGCGACCTTGCTCCGATAAATTTGAGCTTTTTTAATATCTTAGATATTAACTGTTAATATCACATATTTTATGCTTTCAATATAAACAGATATTGCCCTTTAATATTGTGTATGTTGAATAGAAGATATTAGATAGTATGCCGTAATATCTATGTATTATGGTTAAATATCAAAGTTTTTAATACCTGCTTTTCAATATCTATTTTTCTCCGTGAATGCTCCATTGCTATGAATGCATGAACCCTTTGTGACAAATAATATATACTGTAATTTAATTAATATTATTTTGAATTAAATTATTATTTCTTTGATTTAAATAAACCTAAATTCTTGATTCAAGTGTGAAAAACTTATTGATTCAAAGGTGTCCTGAATCCGTTCAAAGAATCGAACTCTAAATAAAATGTATATTTCTTTGAACGACAAATCACATTTAAACGAATCTAGATTTTCGAATTAAGGAAATCATTTTCATGAATGTAAGAAATATGTATTTCAATCAAGAAAATACAGCCAAAGAATTAATTTTTTCATATCAACAAAAGATATATGCCTGGTTTAATTACAAATTACTTCTGTTAAAGAATATTTTCGTGATGCTACGAAATAGGATTCAAGTAAATAAATTTACTTGCTGCTAAGAATAATTTTTTTTCAGTGTACGTTATATGTAAACTCAATGTATCAAATATATAATCAAAGCCCATCTTTTATCATAAGAAGTTTTTTTTTTGGCATTTGATATATTGAATATATTATATAACATAGGTATTTACATACAAATTTCACTCTAGTCTTACTTTAATTTTTATTACAAGTATGTACTGCAAATTTATATTAAAAATAGTGAACCAAACAATAATGTCTCTAAACATTACATGTTTAGAGAAATATACTCACAATATTTATACAAAATGTTATTTTATTTTTTATAAATAATAATCGTATGTAATGTTTTCATAAAAAATTGGATTTCCAACCAGAAAATATGAAGTTTCAAATAAAATATAAAGATTGCCTAAATAAAGGAATTCTTAAGAAAGTGGTTCAACCAAATTAAAAAAAAGTTGTATCCTCAAACAGAGAAAAGATTAAATTGCAATCAAAGAATAGAATTTTTATCGAACAAAGATGAAATTTCTACAAAACCGGATGTCTCAATATCCGATGATGTTTCAACGAAACAGTTGAAAGTTGAATGAAAAAGGGCAATTTTTTGAAAATAATGGTGGAATTTTTATACAAAAAGTTGGATTTTTATCCAAAAAAAGTGTCATTTCTACTAAAATAAATGAATTATTAAATAAAAAAATAGTTGAATTTTCAACTAAAAAAGATTTTAGTTTGACTTTTTAGCATTGAAATATGAGATTAAAAAAAAAGTCAATTTTCTATTGAATTTTCGCACGTATCTCTCGCTTAAACTCTAAATCCTGGGCTCGATCCTGGGTTTACAATGTTTTAAGTATTCTCGAAAAAATAACACTCTATACAATGTTCCCTGATAGAAGGTCCTCTAGGCGCGCATATGGGTTGGCGTTTCTGGATGGAGGAGTGTCCTTGTCAGTTTTTTTCACACGTAGTTTATTAAGTTCACCTCTCATTGGTCCCGACTTAAAAGTAATATATTCCGAATGTTCGAATTATTCCGATTCCAACGATATGTAATTTGTCTATAAAGTTTGAAAATCAGGGAAGTAAGCAATATCAAATTGGAATCGGAAAAATTCGTAGATGCGGATTATACTACTTTCAAATCGCTAATTGCAAAGTTTAAATTCTGTACATTTCCTTACTTTGACCTGCTGTGGACCAAAGACCCCCGCTGGGGTAACCTTATCCACACTGAGTTTGGTAAGCAAACAGACAAGTAGTAGAAAACATAAGGCCAGTGTCGTAAATCAATCAAAGAAAATAGTTTCTAATGAATTTGAAGAGGTTCACTCAGATTGGCTGAAACATCGCAACAAATCCCTTCTTCTTGATAAATTGAACAATGGGCTGCGCGAAGAAAACCAAAATTGGTCGTTCTAGAGGATCTTCTCTCTGGGAACAGAGTACAGACCACCTGCAGTTTCATAGGGAAAAAGAGGCCCCAGTACTATATTCACCATGATTACACTCATGTTGGAGGTTTGCTACTTCTTAGGTGCAAAAATGCATCAATTTTCAATTAATTAGAATAAAAAAAGAACAAGGCCAATTTTCGAAAAAAATCTATATTCAGTCCTGTATGTACGAATTTATATTCTGTGGTTTAAATATAAAATCAAATAATTCAGAATTGTAGGAGAAAAGCTTGGCAGAGTAATGCATGGGCTAATTTGGAAGCCTGAAGGAAGTGTCTTTTAGCAGGATTTCCATTAGAATTTATTGTTTGAAATAGTTAGATCATCCCTTAATTATTTAAACAAGGAATTGATATTTTAGTAGAATTGAAGCACCAGATATCTTTACATTCTCATCAGAGAAGGTATTAGATTTGTGTAAAATTTGCCCCCCCCCCCCTAGTTTTTGTCAAATGTACACGTTTTGAGACCCTCTGAAACTGAAAAACAGGTTTTTAGGAATGTGTCTGTCTGTATTTCTGTATGTCTGTCTGTCTATCTGTGAACACGATAACTTTCGAAAAAATTAATCTATTAGATTGCCCTTTGGCACACTCGTTTAGTGTCCTAAACTAAAGGTCAAGTTCGTTAGCCAGCCATTTTGGATAAAATTCAAAAAGTGGGCACATTTTGAATATTTTTGAGACCACTTTTTTAAAAATTCCAAAATTTTCTGTACGGTTATTTATAGTATTGAAAAAGTTCAACAATTTATCCTTATGACTTTTTAAGAAAAATCAAAAATTACCAGAGTTAGAGCATTTTCAAAATCCAAAAAAAAAAAACAAATGAAAATGAAAATTTTAAGCCAAACAATGCAAGATAAGAAAAAAAGTCAAGAGAAGAAAAACTTTGAGATTCGAAATCCCTACAATGTGATAACAATTTTTTTAATTTGGTCGAAAAGTTGAAAATTCTAAATTTGATCGTACCAAAAATTTTTGAAACCACATTTTTTCAAGATTTAAAAATTCTATGTACAGTTGTTCATAGTACTCAAAAACTCAAACAATTTATTTTCATGACTTTTTTCTATAAATAGAAAATCATATGAGTTAGGGTATTTTCAAAATAAAAAAAAAACTAAAATGAACATTTAGGGCCAAACACATGATATGAAAAAAAGTCAAAAGAAGAAATACTTTGCTTTTTGAAGGCCCTACAGGTTTATGATAACAACTTTTTTAATTTGGTCGAAAAGTTGAAAATTTCAAATTTGATCCTACCAAAAAAAAAATAAAAAATCCACAAATTCCATTTTTTGGTTAAACTCTGCAAGATACGAAAAAAATGAAAAAGCTCAAATTGCACGCACTGGAAAAACTACAAATTCATAATGAATCACTTTTTGAAACAAGTTGCAAAAAAATAAACAAACTAAATGTGTGGAAGACGGTACTCGGTACAGTAAAATGTGTAATAAAAAAATGGTTTGCCTAAATAAGATCTAAAATTTTGATTTTCACATTTCTTTGATAGAACACGCGCTTTTTACATTCACACTATAATAAAAAGGTATTGTTTTAATTCGAAAAATGACTTTCGCAGATTCCATCAAATATCGACGTTTTGAGATTTCCTCAGAAGGAACAAAAAGTTTTCAGGTTGGTATCTGTCTGTCGTTATCGTATGTATACTGGATGTCTTTGGACCGACTAATTGAATCGAATTGGGCTTTAGCACACAGGTTTAGGGGCCAAAGATTTTAAAATTCAACGTACAGCTATTTATAGCACACGAAAATGTTAACAATTTATCTTGATAGATTTTTTGATAACAAGATGGGAAAACTGACTATCGCGCATTTCTTGAAATTTTCACTTTTCGAAAATCCCTAATTCCCAAAGAAACCGGTATTACGATGACGTCTGTCTGTCAGCCTTGTCATTATCGTCGTTGTCGTTGTAGTCTGTAAACACAGTAACATTTGCAGTAATTATTTGATTGAATTTCCCTTTGACACACTTTATAAGGATATAAAAAGAAAGGACGATTTCGTTAGCCAGCTATTTTAAATAAAAATGGAATAATTTGGAGCATTTTCAACATTTTTAAGACCACTTTTTTAAGATTTGAAATTTTCATATAGTGCTGTTTATAGTGTACAAAAATATGAACAATTTATCTTGATGACTTTTTTTGATAACAACAAAATTACCAGAGTTATAGCGTTTCCAAACTTTAAAAAAATAATAATAATAAAAACGAAAATGGCTATTCTGTGTTATTCAACGCAATACATGAAAAAAAGTCAAGAACATCTGCGACAAAAGGTAAGCAGTGGAACATCAACTGTGCCTGCTGAGGATTCTTTGGCTAGCACTAGCTATTTGCAGCCAACTACCTCGACAGAAATACCGTATGACAGCATCAATTCGGATACCACAATGAAAGAGAAATTGGTGCGTCTCTATTATGAAAGTGCGAAGTTTAAAACAAACAAGGAAAAATGATAAAATTTAAGAACAAAATTTGCTTCAAAGTATCCTAATATACAAAAGGTCGCACTAAGAGATCTTATCGCTAAGGTGAAAGACATCAGGACTAATCTACATGTTACAGAAGACCGAGCAATGGAGATGAAACAACAGGTTGATTTGGCGTAAAAAACGACGGCAATGAACATCAGATAGAGGAAGCCGCGAGAAACGGTCAAGCAGGAGCAATTGATGTTCTTCCTCAACCTATTGATGATCCAACACCACCACATCATTCAGAGGTGGATGACCTTATACAACCAGAGGCAGAAGCAGTGGAGATACCAACGAATCCATCGAGGACATTATTGATGGCTGTCGCGCAATGGCTCAGAGAGAATATACGCACAGACATAATGATGTAGCGGGCATTATACATCAACAACTTGCCCTAAACCTATGACTCTTAAAAGAATGGGTGCCCTTCTATAGATACATTCCAATGCCCGTTTTAGAAAGCGAAGATTACATCTTCTATTGGGATGTTACCATCCAAACGGATAATTACATGCGGGAAAATCGACCTGACATCGTGATACGGGGAAAAAGAAAAGGTGGAAGTGTCTATATCATCGACATTGCTTGTCCGGTTAACCGAAATTTGCAGTCAACCTATGCAACCAAGATCCACAAGTATATCGAGTTAAGGCATGAAGTAAAGACCATATGGAGGAATGTGAATCATGCATCCATTTATCCCATTGTGATTTCGGCTACAGGCATTGTGCACGCAAGATGCACTGAACATCTTGAACATTTAGGAGTCAGTAGGGTATTGGCAGCAGCTCAGAAGACGGTTTTATTAAACACCTGTAGCATTGTAAGAAACTTTCTTGATCATCAGGATGCGAGCGACTAAAAACCCGTGGAGTGGCAGATGGTAGCTCTAAGAAAGCATTAAGAGGTGACTGTTGTCACCTCCAAAGCTCGTGGCCGCTCGTAATTGTATACCTACAATATCATTGCAGGAGGTTACATCCATCGTATTGAATTATTTGAATTAAGTTATAACATTCTAATCTCATCAGTCACTTGACTTAGTCCGTGGCTATGATGTATCACCGGGTTTACCCGAGTAAAAGTTTAATAAAAACACATAATAATAAGTATACCATAAAGTGAAAGTTTTTCGAATTTCATTAAATTTTGTTATACTTTTTGTATGTGTCGTTCTGATTGATAATTAATTTTAAGATCAAATATTTCATATCAATTACTTTTTAACTAATAATTACGTGTGAAATTGAAACACATATATCTGAAGTGGAAACCGGGAAACCCCCACAATTAAGATTCAGGAATTTGCCGTGAATCTGTAAACGAAATTTTGCTTGGCACTCTTTTAATTATTCTGAATAATTCAAATATTTGCTTAAACTTTCTTTAGAAGCCCTAAAAAAATATTCTTCCAACAAATGAAGATGCTCGACATGAAAATGAAAAAAATTTAAGAAATCACGCGGCGTTCATGAAAGCTCGTAACAGTTTCCACGAGTCTGCCACAGAGGAAAATGAATATGAAGGAGAAATTCGAGGCAATAACTTAAACTTCCGTAAGCATACACATTTTATAATAATAATCTATGTAAGGGTGATTTACAAAAAGTTGACTATTTTTAAACCCAGATATTTCCAAGTTTTCTTTGATTAATACATTTCTTGTACAAATATTTTAATAAAGGTCTTATATAAAAAAATACTTCACTAAGAATGTTGTAGAAATTGTTGCATAATGGTAACATTTTTTAAATACTTGATTGAGACTCACAGACAGCACTCATACTGAATTGAAAATAATAATAATCGGGAAGACAGTTCAGTATTTTATAGATTTACGGATTTCAAATATAACTTCAAAGTTTGTCCAAGAAGTTTTTTGCCTCTTCACGCATTGCTACGTACTTTCAGCTCAAAGTGTAAAATAATTATTTAAACTATCAATAATGCGGACCTAAATTTTTTACCTAATAGTTACGAAGATTTTGTTACAGTTAGAAATCAATTTCTCAACTTTGATTCCAAATAACCATAGATAAATAATTATGACTATTTTTGCGTAATATTTTTTTTATAAAATGTATATTCACGTTTCATATTCATTTATCATGTCATAAAATGAGAGAATATTTTTAAACTCAGAAGTCCAACTTATATTTGATTAGAATTAGAATATTTTCAAATGCTGTTAAGACTTAATTTAAAAAAGAAAAATGTTTGGTTTAGAAATTTTGTTCCTCGAACATCTCATGGTCTAAAACCAGGTCTGAAATGGTCAAATTTTTGTCAATCACCCATAAAATATTTATTCACATTAGAAAGTATTGAATATTTTATATTGAAACTTTTGAATGTTTCGTAGACTTCACATATTTTCTATTAAGAAACTATGTAACTTCATTTATTCTTCATTCTTTTATTTTTCATTCTACTTTACACTTTTAGCGCTCTCGTAATCAAGGCTCTTATGCCACAGAACAGTTTCACAAAATACATTTCTACTCAATTCTGACGAGGACATCGACCCTACAAACAGTTGTAGGCATCAACATTTCATAAAAATGACCTATAACATGTTTATTTACAGCTATGATATATTGAGCATTTTATATTGAGATTTTCGAAAGTTCCCTACATCAAATATATTGAAGGCAAGACTACACCCGTGCAGAAATTTGTCCATCTTTCCCCTATTTGAAGTTGGGCTCTGATGGGGCCCCTATTAGAATATCTAGTCTAGAAAAAACTGGTTGGGGTCCCTATCAGAATATCTTGTCTAGAAAAACCTGGTTAGGGCCCTTATCAGAATGTCTAGTCTAGAAAAAACTGATGGGTGATCTGTAGGTTCTAGTAAAGAATTCCATGGTTTGTTTAGATATGGCAAGTCGATCTGTATCTAATTAGACCCCGACCGGAGAACTCCTAAAGTCTTATATTGCCTAAAATATTAATTTTGAGGTTTTTGAAGGTTTTAGTGTGCGGAAATATTGTTTTTATATATACTGAAACTCGTTATTCGTGAAAACTTGATTCCATAAATCAAGTTCCCTAAATCAAGTATTATTCATTAGTACCCTAACTCCCGACTGTTAGGCGATAGATTTAGGTATAGATGTAGGTATTCGATACACCGTTGCGTTACAAATTTTATTCATAATATAATGTTTAAAAATGTTATATATGTATTCATTATAAACAGGGCCATTAATATTTAAAGTCAAAATACTCGTAAGCCATTAATTATTTTTTTAAATACTTTTTTTGTCATATCGTTAGAGTATGACAGTACTGGGTGTTGAAATTAACCAACATTTTTAAATTAAATTTCAATTTTTGAAATTATAAATTATATTCGGATGATATACGATCGTATGATGATGAGCGGATAAAAGTTTTGGCTGCCAGTATAGCGTGACAGTACCCTGTAGTAGTCCCGAAGGGGCCCTTCTCTTTAATTGATTTGTAGGCGGGCTGACCCTACAAGAAAAATACTAGAAAACCTAGCAGAGCCCCCATGGCCTCAGCGTTACGTTCTAGATGTAGCTCCGACTAGTTTTTCCCACTGAGCCCGAGCAGAGATATAGAAAAATATTCAGAGCCCTACTAGAGCCCTTTCAAAATGCCTGCACGGGTATAGTAGATAATGAACCTACAATAGATAATCGTTAATAATGGTATAAGCGTGGGGTGAGTATGGGGTAAGCGTGGGGTGGGTATGGGGTGAGCGTAGGATAAGCATGGGGTGAGCGTAGGATAAGCATGGGGTATGCGTGGGTTAAATGTGGGGTAAGCGTGGCTCAAGATTGTGTCAATGTTCACCCACGGTCGTCTCATGGTTATGAACAATGGGCCAAGCATGGCTGATGGCCCCTTCCCATGCTTCGCCCACGGTCCAACGTGAATTGGTTTGAATTGAACATTGTCAAAATTTGAGAAGATGGACACAACCTACTACATTTTCCCCACTTTTTAAAAACGATTTGTGGATAAATAGTTTATTTTATTGGACTTAACGACATTTTCGAAAAGCAGCATCATCCAATCAATTTTTCAGCAGAATTTTCGGAAAAAATTACTTTCATAGGACATTGCAGAATTGTTGTCGAAGAACATTATTAACGTAAGTATGTTTGATTTTTCAAGATACTACCCGCGTGAAAAAAGTTTGCATGGTTCAAACAGGGCAAGACACTTGGAAATACCTGACTAAAGCATTGGTCGCGACTGAATGGTATCCTGGCGCAAGCCTTGCTCTTGCCCGTCTCCCATGCTTAGGACACGCTACAAACAAATGAATAAATATTTTTAAAAACATCCAAGTGTTAGAGGAAATTAGCCTCCGCTAAAAATGAATATATTAGGTTTGCTAATAACCGACACGTCTCTAAATGGTAAGTTCACTGCCCGGGTGCATCGGTTCGTTCACCACGCCGTTCAAGACGTCATCTATGAGAAATTTCAGAAAATTTAAACTGTGGTAATAGACAAAATAACTACCAATAGTAAGACGACGACGCGGGTGCGCCGGATTGTGCACCAGGTCCTTTTAAACGTCATCTACGACAACTTTTTTGAAATTCAAATTTCACCTATAACCAAAACAATTACAAATGGTGAGTCGACGACCCGGGCGCGCCTCAGCCTGCACCAGGTTCTTTCAAACGTCATTTACGAGCCCTTTTTTGGAATTTAAATTTGTTCAATAACGAAAACCCTAGTAAATGTTTGAAAAAGGAGAACATTTTCTTATATGTTTTGGCTTTTTCAAGAGAATTTTTGGAACGGAAGAAAAATATCGAAATAAAATTGGAATTTACAAAAATTGTGTATGTGGTCTAACTCACTCAAGTTTACTAGAGAATTACAGAAAAATGACTTTCATTTTATTTTGTGAAATCTTTGAAGATCTACATTTTTCTATTTTCTTCATATAGCAAAATTGTTGACTAGGAACATCATTAACGTAACTTTTCTGGATTTTTCAAGACACTAGTTAAAGAAAAATATACCTTTATTGAGTTCTGCAAAATTTTGGAAGATGGACATAATGAAGTCAATTATTTAAAATAGTTTTAGAAGAAAAGTGTACTTTTATTATCATTTGCGAATTTTTGAAGGGACAGAATTTATTTCATTTTTTTTCGAACGGATTGGTAAAGAAATATTTTTACACACTTCTAAATATTTAGGTAAATCACTTAATTTTTTCGCCTTTTTAAAGATTTGTGGAGAAAAATGTACGTTTTATTGAGGTTGGTAAGTATTTGAGAGTTCAAATATTTACGTAATTTCTAATTCTTTCGAAAAATCGTTTTAATAATCTTTCTTCATAACGAAACATACTTACTAGAGCGTTTTTGGTTGAAATTTACAAAGTGCTTCGTTCAGAAATTCGTGATAAGCAGTCAAATATTTTTCATAAGCTTGGCTGGACAACTCAAACTTTCGGAAAGACTAATTCATACCCTTTTTAAACTGCCACCATTTTTTGGGACGACTAAATACAGTCTAAAGTATATACTTCTACACCTGCAATGTTCAATCACGGCTGTAGTATTGTGCTGTAACAATGACCGAATAAGTCATATTTCGGAATCAAACTCCTACTTTGTCATTATAATAATGCAACAGGACAAGCGCGTTTCAACATTGCAAGGAAGTAACACTATAATAAGATAAACGTGGACAACGATTGCAAGACAAAAGTTCTCAAATTGATATTTCCTCATTAGGATCTTGCAACCTTCTTCAACGATTATCTCACTTTACTGTTATATTGAAAAATTAGATCTTATGTTGTTAGTACAATATTACAATGGGACAAGCGTGGACAATAATTGCAAGACCGAAGTTCTAAAAATGATATTCCGTCTTCGGGATCTTTTAACAATTTTCCACCAATTGCCACATTATTCTTATATGTTTTAGAATTAGTCTTTCTTTGGCTATTCTAATATTACAATGGGACAACAGTGGGTGTACATTGACAATATAAAACACTACAATGGGATAAGCGTGGACGAAAATTGTAAGACCCAAGTTCTGAAATAGATATTTCCTCATCGGGATCTTGAAACCTTCTCCACCAATGATCTCATTATTCTCTCATATTGTAGAATTAGCCTTTATTTTGTTAGAATAATAATATAATGTGACAAGCGTGAGTGAACATTGCAAGAGTATGACGCTTCAGTGGGCACAACCTGAGAATAAAACTGCAGAGTTCTAGCTTTGAAATTAATATTCAGTGGTCATAATCTGGCAACCTTTTCCATCAATTGTGCGATTTGACTGTTAAATTGCATAACTACCTTCTGTTTTATGGCATAATAATGCAATTGGGACAAGCATGGGTGAATACTACAAGGACATAAGTCTACAATGGGTAAACCGTGGACAAAGATTGCACCACCGTAGTTCAGAATTTCATTATTCCTTATTGGGATCTTGGAACCTTTAATAAACTTATTCTAATTTTACGTTTATCTTAAAGTATAAGTTATTGGGATGGCTATAGTACGATGGGACAAACGTGGGTTATTATTGCAAGAATATAGCTCTTCAGTGGGCACAACTGTGGAATAAAATTGCAGGATTCTAATTCTGAAGTTGATAATTGCTTGTCCGGATGATCTTGCATCATTTTTCACTATTTCTCTTATTTTACTGTTATAACAGTAAAATGAGATAAGTGGTGGGGAAGGTTTAAAAATCGCTATCCATTTCAAAACTTGGGCGTTGCAATCTTCATCCACGGATGCACCATTATTATGTACCATATTTGTAATATACACACATGCTTGTCCCATTGTAATATTGTACAATATGAAAAATTAATAAAATAAAAATATTAAACAAAATCAACAATATCTATCAAAAATTGAAATATTCTGATGAGAATATATAAATCTTCTGAATTTGGTTCTCGCAATTTTTTTTCCATGATTGTCCTATTCTGCTGTTCTATCCTTGTTATGTTCACTTAATCTTAATTCGTTAATTAATTATGGTATCCTACTAGTGGCTGATTTTTAATTATAACAATAAAATGTGACAAATGTTAGGGAATATCGTAAGACAAATACAAGAAAATATCAGTCTAGCTTCCCATATATTTCATAAGCTTGGAACTGACGCAGGGACTGAGGAATGTTTATTATATCTCATAAAGTATTTATTTTCATAAGTTAAACCTATTGTACAAGCCATGTTTCCCCAAATAAATAAGTCGACAATTCGCAAATAAGGAAACAAATGAACAAAGAAATAGCGTAAAAGAATAAGCGAGAGTAAGCGCTTGGAAGCGATAGTGATGAACCTCGCAAAAGGAAATCTGAAGGTGTTGCCAGATGTCGAGCAAAGAGCAAACGTACTATTTAACAGTAGCTTAAAGGAAGTTAAGTTAAACAAATTAAATTAATTTTCGTTTTTTAAAAGAACGCTTGATGTGCGAGGAAATTGATCGGTTTCTTTTTTTGTTTTCGAAGTGTGATTCCGCACTATCTTTAGGATAACTAAGATCTTCAGCTTCATGAAAATCCTCACTATTATCATAAGCATCTTTAGCTACATGAACCTGATTAGCATCATCATGACGATCCTTAGCTTCATTAAGATTTGCAGCTTCTTCTTTATTCTTGTTTTTGTTATTAACTTGACCTGATTTCTTAGCGAATGTTTTTTCTTTTGTATTCGGATGCCTTAGGATCGTGCATTGATCATTTAGAACCGTAATGTAATTGCCCATTGAAATTGGAATTTCTTTGTCTTTCTTCCTTGAAACATACTCTGCAAAATTAAAATATTTTAGTGAATTTCATTTTTTTAGGAATTAAAATTGTGGTCTGGTAAAATGTGTTTCAAGTTCCAACAGAATTTAGCATAGGTTGAGCTAGAAAATCTTAGCTGGTAAGGATAAACGAAAAAACTGAGAAAAATAATAAAATAGTCAATACGAGATTATTTTAATGCTCAACATTTGCTTTGAAGTATCTTAGACATCCTGTAAATACTTTTAACCTTCGTTAAAAATTTTTGATAATTGATATTGATCAATTTTTATCTCATAAGAGGCTGGTCAGAATCCAGTATGAGTCAGACTATACTACCCAGTCGATGAGAAAAGAAGACTCTTGTTTAAATAGTGTTAATTTTTTTTGTAACACTCACTTTGAAAAGTAGACATTATATGCACTTAATTCATATGAAAAGTGATTTCAGTTATTGTGTATTTTCCATGTTGGCATAATGGACGCGCATGCGTAATTTATAGAATTATCGTATAGTTACTTTAAATATTTATTTAAAGTTGATCCATATTTTATGCCTGGGAGTGGATAATAGAAAGAGCTAAGATATGGAAGAGGTGCCTAAGGAGATCAGAAACAGGGAAAGACAGTGAGCGAGCGAGTGGACAGAATATACTTCAGGCAGATTTTATCGAAAGAGAATGATTTTATTTAGAGTCCTTTCGCTCATATTTGAGCTTTTTAAGGTATCTGGTCGTGCAGTGCACTTCAAAAGTCAACAAATTAAGGAAATCTGGTATTACAAATTATCAATTATTAAGTGTAGTTGTCACTTGCGTGCGGCTAGATACAAGTTTTAGGTGAAATCATTTTAACATCGCTGCCAAGAATTAATGGCCATTTTATTTAGTCTGACAAATAGCACAAAAAATAAGATCAAATTGATCCAAATGGACAGATCATTATAATCTCGAGAGTCAAATGATCATCGGAGCTAAATGCTCTGCAAAAAAATTGATTGGTTAGAATATGTGAATAAAAATGTTTGAATGAATGGTTAGAATGTGTGAATGAAACTCTAACTAGAAGAGACATAAGAAGCCACATAAACTCGAGAGATTGCATAAAAAAATGCATGGACGGAGTGTCGGAGTATGATTACGGAACGAACGTGTTATTTTAATGAGTAACACGGGAATTGCATATAAATCGAAAAACCTACACCTCCTTCCCCACATTACTCACTTCCACACCGAGTGAGTTACGCCTACCCCGATAGGAAAATGGCTTAATGGTAATTATAAATATTGAAATCGATCTTGATCGAAATAATTAAATAACCAGAATCAAGACAAAAATACTCATTAAGTTCGATTTCAAATTAAAAAATATAATGTCAGTGATATTGATCAAATCGATCATTTTTAGAAAAATGTGGAGCGCAACAAGAAACCTTAAACCTCCTTGCACATGCGGGGTGACTTGTTCAAATTTTCCTGCCCCGCTCGATATTTTCGTCAATATTGTTCAATTTTGAATAACCCTGAAATTTTCAATTTTGGATATTAAAGCGAACACGCTCTGCCATATTTACGCCTTTGAAACAATTGATTGTAAGGCAGTATAAGACCTTCCAGGCTAGTTGGTCTAGATCAGAAAACGACTGACTATTTTCAGGATCTACTAGTTTTTTCGTTTGTATTTTGTTCTATGGTGAAATGAGAGAAAATTCATGATCGCTTGCAATAAAAATATATTTTGTGAAAGGTTATGTTCATAAACCTAAACCTCGCGGGCTCCTTTTTTTCTTCTGTGCAAGAAGCCACTCATTGCGGCACTTTGACTCAGATAAAGGATGTGGATTGGAGTGGAGTGAAAATGATCAAATTAGTCGAATTGTTTGAGCTGAGCGGAAAATATTTGTGGGTTGGAATACGAAAAATCTAAGAAAAAATAAATTTTGAAACCGATTAATATCTTCTGTTTCCTTTTTTTGAATTAAAAATTAAAATTTTTGAAAATTCTGAAAAACATCTCTATTGTTTCGAAAATTATAGCAATTTTTTCTTATGTAAAGTTTTCGCTACTAAATAATAATGAAAAATTATAAATTGAAAAAAAAATTTCTTTGCTTAATTGAGAATTTCTCGAAAATGGCTAAAAGAGTATATTGTGCTACAAGTGGCAAGTACTGTAAACTTCACAAGAGTTTCAACTGCCTACTTTTAGCTTCTGTAGCACACGATATTTTTTTTAACAAATGCGGGAAATTTTCGATTCGAAACAATAAAAACCAAATTTTTGAAAATGTATGGTGACTTTTGGAAATTTATGGTAAAATTACAAAAATTACATAAAAATTCCGGAAATTTTTGGCTCATTTGTAAATTACTTAAAATTTATGGAAATTTGGTGTAGCCGAAGTTTTTTGGAAGAAATTCAAAAATTTCAAAAATTTCTGGATAATTTGCTAAATTTCAAAAATTTCTGAAAATTTCTGAAAAATTGGCAAATTACGGATAGTTTCAGAAACTTCATTTCATAGTTTCAAAAATTTCTGAAAATTTCTGAAAAATTGTCAAATCACCGATAGTTTCAGATATCTAGAAGTTTCGGAAATTTTCGGTAATTTATGGTAATCTATTAGTCATTTATGGTAACTTATCACTTCGAGTATGTCTAATAACTATTCACTACTCACAGCAGCTATAAGTGATGTTTCCAGCGTTCAAAAATGGTCAATTGTACGTTTCATTGAGCGATTTTGACAACTTCCTCAAATCAAATTTTCACAGGCAAAATATGAGAGTGCTATTGCGGAAAATGATAGTTTGGTAGGAATAAGCTTATAGAATCATTTTATATACATTCGGGAAATAAATTTTCGGATTAGTTAGGGGCATCTTTTTTATTGCATATATGGGTATAAAAATCTGCTTGACCCCCTTCCCCCATCAATCTTAAAAATACTTTCCTAAGCTCTTTACTAGCTTCCCTGGCGGACCGAAGGAACCGAAAGGAGCCTCTACAAAGTACCCTTAAAGACTGCATTGAGTCCCCCTTCTGTTCCTCCTTAAAAAACTAAAAAAAAAAAAAAAAAAAAAAAAAAAACAGCAACATCAAATTTTAAATTGCTTAAACTTCGGATTTTACGTTGAAATATCCATTAGGAACTCATGGTGTAATCGCAATACTTTTTCTTGCAACGTTAAAAACTTAAAAAATAAAATACCTGTTATTTAGATGGGCCGAAGGCGGCTTCAAGTGCATCTTCTTTCAGTAGCAGTGGGGTCTCCAAGGGTACTTTGTGGAGGTTCCTTTCGGTTCCTTCGGTCTGACCGGGTATTCGCTAAAAAAGCAGGATACCATTGACACAATTACCCCCATGGATTAACACCCCCGTATGGCGGTGATATGCATATGAAATGATTCGATAAACTTATTCCTACGGCAATATTTTTTTCCGCTATAGCATAATTATTTTTTGCGCCTGAAAGCTTGGTCTTAGCAAGTTGTCAAAATCGCTCAAAAACACGTAAAATTGGCCATTTTCGAAACCTGGAAACATCTCTCAAATTTTTGTTTGAAAAAAAAACACTATTTCTGAAGCAATACGAATTTTTTTGGAATTTTCAAATATTTAAATTCTTAAGTCAAAGAAGGGAACAGATGATATTAGCCGATTTGAAAATTTATTTAGTTTTTTACTTTTTTCGTATGCCAACCGACAAATATTTTTCGCTCAGCTCAAACGATTCGACTCATTTGATCATTTTCACACCGCCCTAATGTGGATCCTTTTTGACTTCTTGCTACTCTGTAGTCAATTTTTTAAAATACAAATCGGCTGATCCAGTACGTGGGACCACATGTAAAAATATTTTGTAATTATTGCGAAAGTCGCAGTTTTTCAAAACGGTGTCAAAAGCGGGACACGAAGCAAACTGTGTAATCGGTTAATGAATTTTGATTTTCCATATCTCTGAAACCAATTGTCACCGCAATCGAAGTATATTCAAAAAAGATGTTATCAAGAATAAGGAAAGTAACTCTATTTTGAACAATCTGAGTAAAATTTCACAAATTGCAATTCTCATATAAAAATATAAGAAGTAATGATAAAAAATTATATTCTTACGAAAAATGGCACTTCTGACGTCAATGGGGATGGCCGTATATCCCGCTCTTCTCCCAAAGACAGACATATTTTTAAGTTTCTTTTGGCCAGTCTTCTTGTCTTCTCATTTGGGTTTCTATTAAATCTGTTTATGACTTCTAACTTGTCCACAGGAAGATTAATTGGATACTTTTTTGAGAGACATTTAAGGTTGGACTTCCCCCTTTCCTAACATTATTAAGAACATTTATAAAAATCAAATAGAAAAAATGATAGTATTAAAAACATATATGAATATTTTACATTTTTAATGATAATTTAAGTAAACTTTGCTACGTTTTTAAATGAATATTAGAATTTCTTTAATATGTTTTAATAAATAATTATATAGAACCTAGGATAAAAAAACAAGTATCTGTATCGAAGAATCAAATCAATGTTTATCAATGGTAAAAAACTATCGGGCTAGATTCGATATTGCTGTTCGAGGATTTTTAACTACCTGGTTATTAAGCAGAGGGCTATTGTATTGGTCTAAACGTCCACTGCTAAGAAGAGATAATAGAGGAGAAAAGCGTTGGAGGAGATTCATACGAGATGAAATCATTTCTCTGAAGTCTTGGTTTTGAAAATCGGTGGGGGAGGAAGTAAGGTAAGGACTAGGGGAAGGGGAGTTAATAGGATGGTTTTGCAAACAGACACCATTTCCGAAAGGGCTACGAGAACGAGAGTAAAGATGAGAGAAGGATTGCGATTCAGATTGTGTTGGCGATTTCCTCTGTGAAGATGGAGGAGAGAGTGGGGTTGTTGTTCTAGAGAGAGAGCGTTTTTTTAGCAGCTTGGCTATATTTTTAGGAGAATTCTGGACAGAAAGAAATAGAATCAACATCAGCTTCTCCTAAATATGGAAAATTTGAGAAGCTAAAAAGAGGTGAAGAAGAATCCAGAGAGGATTTCAAGTGAGCAGCGATGGCAGAGTCAATATTTTGGGATCCCTGGGAGGATGATTTTTCTTTTTCGTAAAGAAAGGCAGCTTTATTTATACTGATATCATGTAGTGCAGAAATTCTGGGGATTTCCTTCTCATCAACATATAGAGGGCATTACTTGTCAACAGCCCAATGTGGGCCTTTGCAGTTAATGCAGAGGGGAGATGGAGTTCTATTAGGGCAGTTTTGGTCTTCATGAGGTTTTTCCCCACAGAATAGACATCTAGGGTTTTTGCACTGGGCTTTCACGTGAGCATGCCTAGCACAGCCGTAACAGAGTTTTGGAGGAAGGATGTAGGGAGAGACCTTATATAGGGTGTAGTAAAATTTGATATACTGAGGAAGGAGTTTTCCATCGAAAGTGACCAGGATGGTTTTTAAAGGAACTAGGTTATCTTTTTCGTCCTTCTTCGATAATCTGGAAGTCTCCGGAATTAAAATAGGGCAGATAGCGTTAGCTTTTACCTCGTCTATGGTGAGGTCTGTAGAAATTCCCTTAATGACTCCAATGTGAGACACCCTGTATTTGGGAATGAATGCGCTAAGCCTAGGGCATATAGAATGCAGGTTGCCTTCACCCGAGTTGCAAAAAAGGGTAAACCTGATCTTCTCTTTTTTTTTAATATCTAAAACCACATTATTAAACGATTTGTGTAGAATTTTGCCGACGTTACAAGAGTCTATAGGATTTTCTTCCTCAGAATCAACTTCGATAGATTAGGGGTCTTTGTGGCAGTGAGAGTACCTATTCTTGAGTCTAGGAGACCGAAAGGAGTTTGGGGTTGAGTTAGACTCGGTGTGTCTAACCCTGGTGATAAGTGAGTTGTTAACTTCTTTGATTTCATGGTTTTTTTTATACCAAGACTCGTTTTAACAGCGGTGGAGGGGTGATTTTGATTATAGGGGCAAGTATTGAGAGAGCCCTCGATTTCTTTCGGAGCCTGGTTAAGGGTCTCCAAGTTTAGGAAAGAAGTTTGATTAGTTTCCATATTTTCATCAATCAAGGTATTATGAAGGTTATGGATTCCGGCTTGCGTGGAGCTAAACTCAGCTTGAAGTCCTTCTATGCCCAAGTTTAACACATTCTGGTTAATTTCACCAACTGTAATGTCCCCGTCAACGGAGCTCATGCTTCGGAAAACACGCAGGCCGCAAGCGGCCGGCATAACAGCGAAACACCCACCTGAACTCTGCGAGAAGATAACAGAGACCAAAACAAAACCAAGTGAAGCCTCTAGTAGAGAATCGGCCAAACTGCTCTGGAGGCACTCTTCATCGAGCCTCGTAAAACTCACGATGCAGACTCCATGGAGCGCAGTGAATTGCTCGTAAATCATGACCCTTTCATTCTTATGAGATGCAGACCAATTAAAAAACTGAAATCAGGAAGTTATGGCTTGATTCAGTTTTAATTAGCAGAATTAGTTTATAGGCATAATTTTAAGAAATTGAAAAAAAGATTCATGAAAACCGGTTAATATTTGCAGTAATTATGGAAAAATTGAACTTCAAAAACTTGATATCTACTCCCTCAATCTGAATAATAAGTACTCAATTAAAAGGAACTGATTAGAAGTCTTATTAACTTCGAATAATATGCCTCACTAAATTAATTATCAGCTTTTTACTTAATTTTGTGGGAAAATTTTACTAAAGCAGTTAGTAAACGACTTCGCTTGATAAAAATTATCATTTTAATTTTGTGCACTTGAATTATAAATAATTAACATTGAGATATCATTCTCATTTTCTAAGCGCTTTATTCACACTTGTAAAATTTTTATCTAAGCTCTTGCGGCATTTTATAAAAATTTTACATTTTTATTTAGAATGTTAGTTTTTACGAATAAACCAAAAACTGCGCGTCTTGCCCAAAAATTATTCATAAAAAATTTGTATGAGATTTCACTCTTTTTGTAGAAGCAACTTTTGTCCATTCATGTTTTTCATAGCTTCTGTCGTTTCTCTATAAAGTTCACTGTTTTTTAAATAAAATTTTTCACGATTTAAACAAAAACTGCGCATTCTATCGAAATATAATCAATGACATATTTGTAGCTTTTTTATGAACAACTTTTGTCTTGTACATCTTTGTATGGTACAAAATTGTACCTGATTCATTTTCCTTTTTGCATCTTGGGCAGTTTTACCGCAAAATAGAGTTTTCGATTTTTCATTATTTTTTGTACGACCAATATTGCATTGTCGATGTTTCGAAAAAATTCAAAAAGTTGTTGTGATAATCTTGTACGGCTTTCAAACAGCAACGTCCTTTTTATCGAAAAAAACATAAGGATAAATCAATCAAGTTTCCGAGTCCAAAATTTTATTGTGTTATTTTTAATGCTGATTTTTAGGAATGAATCAAAAAGTGCAAGTCAGATAAAACAGTGATTAATAACAAATTTTCACATCTTCTTGGGGTGCACAACTTTAGTTAATTAATTCTTTTTTTTGTATCTTGCGCACTTTGCCCACATAATTGAATTTTGTATTTTTAATCATTTTTTGTGCGATAAAAACTTAAATTTTCGAAAATATTCAAAAACTTGTTACGATGATCTTGTAGGGCTTTCAAAAATCAACATTTTTCTTCTTTTGACTTTTCTCCATAACGAGCTTTGTGTGGCTTAAAATTTTCAAATTCCTTTTTTTGTAATTTTTAAAATGTTCTCACTCCTTTAACTTTCTTCAACAGTACTATTTAATTGAATACTTATTATTTAGATTGAGGAAGTAGTAAAAAGAAAATTAATCAACTAAAATTGTGCACCTCAAGAAGATGTACAAATTTGTTATTAATCAGTGCTTTATCGGACTCGCACTTTTTGATTCATTCGTGAAAAATAGTATTAAAAATAACAGAATAAAAAATTGGACTGGAAAACTCGCTCGATTTATCCTTATGACTTTTTTTCGATAAAAAGAACGTTCCTGTTTGAAAGCCGTACAAAATAATCGCAACAACTGTTTGAATTTTTTCGAAACATCGACAATGCAATATCCCGTGCAGAATATGCCAGATTTTTTCCCGATTACCGATCAGGTCCGCATCGGCCTGAAATGATCTGGCCCGGGCAGGGCTAATTTGCGTGGCCCGGAGTCGTGCCAGACCGAGTTGGCCAGGTTTCCTATTGCCACGCCACCTAGTAAGTGTTCAAGGATGTTGCGAATGACGGTGTACCAGAAAACAAGAAACGATTGACCGCGTTTCAATCGTATTTAAAGTCGTATGAAATGTGTATCTTAAAGCGGAATGGCAGATTGCTGACGATAGGTTAGAGGTACCAGTGAAACGGAGAAGTGGTTATTTTACGATTCACCAAAAAATATTTCGTTACTGATTAAAAAACAACGGTTTCTCACCTTTTATTCCATCTAATCACTTATATGAATCAAAATGTTAAACTTTGTTTTTATCGAGGGGCTAGTCACTAAGAAATCTTAGATGGGTGCGCTGCAAATCTTAGAAGAAATCTTTGCGGAATCTAAAAATTCTATCTAAAAAAATTTTGGAAATATGGACATCTCAGCAATCTCAAAGAAATCTTAGCACTCTCTATGCGAATTCGATTGAGACTACCACATTCATAGTTTTAAGATGTGTTTTTCCTGGGGGAGGGGGGCTCAGCAGTGACCAAAATATGACCACGTGGTTTACGGACGACCCCTAATACAGCTAGGGTTATCATCTCTCCGAAATGCAATATATGGCCAAAGATTAGCTCAGGGTCTTCGGGCGAACGCAAATGTCTTCGGAACACTGAGAATTACGGTTTGCCATTTTTCATTTTCAACCACGAAAGAAAGACGACAGGTGATCAATATTTAAGGATATGGGGCAGAATATTTCAAGTGTTCCCACCTAAAATTATCTTTTTTTAGATCAGGTTGAAACTTGATTGAATTATACTCTTAGAGGACCTAAAATAATTCCCCAAGCCAAAGATATTTTACTTAGATGCGGCAGGGATCTAGTTAGGCCACATGTCGCGATAGTGGCGCTATTGTCGAATTTGTAGCTTCGGGCTTTTCCTGTAATTTTCGGATAAATTCGACAATGCCGCTACTTTTAAACGGATTATTTTGAACACATGCCACGAGGCAGCGGAATAAACACTGCTTTGTTCGAGCGGGAATTTGAATTTTTTCAATTATTATGGATTATTTATTTATTCTCGAGGTCTGAAAGTAACTTTTATCCATTTGAATACATTCTTAGTATATGCAATTTATTCGTATTATCTAAAAAAAAAGTAGAATATAGTGTTATATAAATTAAGAATGAACAAGTCACTGAAAAAATGATAAAGATAATTCGGTATAAAATCTAGATATAGAAAGAATGGGATCATTTTACCATTGTATGACAAATTTGACTGTTGGTTATACATAAATCAATGACTTTTGTCACCTCTGACGCTATCGGCCGCTCGTAATTGTATACCCACAACATCACCCCTTGCCGCTTCCCGAGGATCGTCGGGGCGTCCCTGAAGCCACAGCTGGGGGCCACGTCATGCGGGACGATGGCGCTGGTGAGTTGCGAGAAGGTCAGGCAGATCACACTAATCAAACAGCTGGCCAACAAGAATATCTGCTACAAATGGTAAGCAGTGGAACATTAACTGTGCCTGCTAAAAATGCTTTGACTACGATAGGCTATTTACAGCCAATCATCTCGACGGAAATACCGTGGGAGAGTATCAATTGGGATTTCAAATGAAAATGAAAAAATGATACAATTTAAAAACGAAATTTCCTGCAAGATGATAGCTCTAAGAAAGCAAATGGTAGCTCTAAGAAAGCATCCGGAGGTGACTTTTTGTCATCTCCAACGCTAGCGGCCGCTCGTAATTGTATACCTACAACATCATCGCAGGAGGTTTTAAACATCGTATTGGATTGACTTATAACATCCCAATCTTATTAGTCACTTGACTTAATCCGTGGCTATAATGTATAACCGGGTTTAACCATGTAAAAATTTTGAATAAAAAATTATATAATAATATTATGATATAATAATAACTCAATTGGTTTCGTTGGCTCAGTTGGTTAGACACTCGGACTTCACCTCAGAGGTCCGGGGTTCGATCCCTGAGCCGTTACCTCTGGAAATTTTTCACTGTACCTTTACCGAGGTTCTGGTGGTTCGGAACCCACCTTAAGCTGTAGGTCCCCCCATCGTGTACTTGACTGTAACCTAGTCTGTTAATGATGAGTAAAAACCAGGCTTTGTCTAATATGTCTGGGCAGACTGTTCTCATCAGATCACTTGATTGCATTATAAAAATTCGTCCGTGACTGATGATATATACCGGGACAGCCCCGTGCGAAATGATCAAATAGAAAATCCAACTCTAACAAAAAAAATGCCTTCTCTCATGACTTTGACGGCTATGTTGGCGGTAACATTGCTACTGAAAGGGTTTCCCATGCAAAATCGGCTGACAACAAAGAGGAGAAGGACTAAGCAGAACAGCAAAACCCAAATAATGATGGAGAGCATACTAAAGATATTGAAACGCATGTGGCTTCTCGAGGATCGTCGGGGCGCCCCTCGAGCCACAGCTGGGGGCCACAGCATGCGGGACGGTGGCGATGGTGAGCTGCGAGATGGTCAGGCAGATCTCTCTAATCAAACAGCTGGTCAGAAAGAACATCGCCGACAAACGGTAAGCAGTGGAACATCAACTGGGCCTGCTGAGGATGCTTTGGCTAGCGTAAAATAATTTCAGCCAACCACCTCGTCAGAAACATCGTGGAAGAGCATCAATTGGGTTACCACAATGAAAGAGTAATTGGTGCGTCTCTATTACGAAAGTGCGAAGTTTGAAACAAAAATGGCAAAAAGGATACGATTTAAGAACGAAATTGGCTGCAAAGTATCCTAATATACGGAAAGTCGCAATAAGAGATCTTATCGGTAAGGTGAAGGTCACCAGGACTAATCTACATGTGTCAGACGACCCAGCAATTGAGATGAAACAACAGGTTGCTTTGGCGTGGAAAAACGACGGCAATGAACATCAGTTAGAGAAAGCCACGTCAAACGGTCAAGCAGGAAGGATTAATGTTCAGCAACTAAAAAAGCAACGAAAATGAACATTCCATATGAACAGAGATGTTATGCGCCTTTATTTTTTGGCAGAGAAATGTGGGCAAAGTGTGAGGAGAGAACATCATGGACTCTTCTTACTTAAGTACCCAGAGCTAGCCACAAAAATAAATTAGCAGAATCTGGCACACCAAAAACGCTCAATATCTGTAAACAGACTGCTTTCGACTGTTGAAATAGCACTAAGGCATTCGCTGCCCAAAATAAACATCACAAATGATCTGCGTGCACTAATAGCACGTCTCGACAGCAATGTTTTACCTGCGTGTTGGAACGTAGCACAAAATGCTTTAGAGGTTCAAACTCTTGTACACTGTGCAGCTGTGGCAACCGATAGAACGTCGGGCCGGAAAACTAGGCCTGCAAATGCAGTTTTTGTCCCAGCAAGGGATCGAGATTCACCATGGAAGATCGGGTTGGATATGGATGTCAGCAAAGTAAGATGCAAATTGGGTCACTTAACTCCATATAAAAAAGGAAATAGAACCAGCAAGCTGATAAGCCATGTTACTAAAATCATCCACCCTCGGCACATCGAGACATTTACACCAGCAATATTGGATGAAATTATAGACTCCCAACGACAGAGACTTGATATTCTTACTGACAGACAGCGTCGGTACAAGAAAAGTAGTGCACGATGGCAACAAAATCGAAACTTTCAGACAGATGAAAGAAGGTTCTATCGTGAACTGAGAGTAAAGCCAAATAACCAGCAAGACACCGAAGTCCCTCAATTGGAAGATATGGCTAACTACTGGTCGGGTGTTTGTGGAAAAATGCGCAGATGCAATTTGGACACTGCGTGGTTCGAACTGGAGGTATCAAGGGCAAGCAATAGCCCTGAAATGCAACTGACACACATCACAGCTTTAGATTTTTCAGCGGTCTTGAAAAGGGCAAGTAATTGGAAAGCTCCAGATCCGGACATATTGCACAACTTCTGGTACAAGTACCAGACGAGTATGCATCTTGCGTTGGCAAGGTGCTTTCAGAAGATCCTTGAACACCCCGATCAAGCAAGCATTTCCTTCCGTGCCACGTAACTATTTTCTTGAAGTCTTAAAACTTTATAAAATCTGCTCACGCATTATTGACTTTCTAAGGAGACTCCTTCAGCGAACTATGGTTCTGTTTAGCGTTGAATTCATTGAGCAAAACACTAAAAAGCATGTCTCATGGGTTCAGAATTCATGATAATGAGGATGGTCATCAAGTGACCCATCTTCTTTACATGGACGACCTGAAGCTGTACGCTAGTTCAGCCCAGTAACTGCAGGGAGTGATCGATGTCACAAAGCAGTTTTCCAATGATATTCACATGGAGTTCGGACTAGATAAATGCAGAACAGTGAATTTAATCAGAGGGGAATTAGGGACCGCAGAGTTAGAGAACGCGTTCGAAATTAACATCGAGGCAATGGCTGCCCGGATTAAGAAAGCACAAGAGAAAAACTCTCGTGAACAGCTCCTCGATAAGAGGAGGCACGGCATCTTCCACAGAAATGTGGAGGCTCATTCAATGTCGTGTGAGCTCACGTTTGCTTTCCTTAAATCACCCGGATTGAAGTGCGGCACGGAGGGTTTCATTTTGGCATGTCAAGACGGTATCATTTCCACGTTAACATACAGTCGCCACATTTTGAGCCAAGACATTCCCGACGATAGCTGCAGGGCCTGCCATGCACGCCCCGAGAATTTGGTACACATACTATCTAGTTATCCAACTCATGCGGGAACAACCTACATCCAAAGGCATAATGCGGAACTAAGAGTGCTTTATTACCATCTCTGTCAATCTTGTGACATTAACCTTAATATCGCTCCTCTAAATGCTCCTAGGGAAATCGAGTCAATTGTCGAGAATCAGAAGTGCCACATATACTGGTACTTTATATTCTCGACAATTGTTTCTGTTGCACACTCGAGGCCTGAAATGGTTCTTCTTGATTTCTAGAAGCGAACCATGTTCGTTATCGAATTTGCGTCACACCCTGACAAAAACATCATAGCCAAGGAGACTGAAAAGGAAGAGAGGTATAGAGACCTTATAAGGGAGTTGCGGCGATTGTACCCGGAATATTCTGTTAAGCTAATCGTCCTTATCATCGACGCTCTTGGAGGAATCATCCCTGCGTGTGACCAATATGCTAAAACACTTGGGGAAAAATGCAGAAGGCGGTCGGCCTTGTGTCGCTCCTGATGTGATTGGCTAATTCTGACACCGGATTCGGATTCTACTTTCTAGAAACTAAGAATAAAAAATACAAACTTAACCTAAACTTTGTTTAAGTTCACTACTATATCACCTTTCATTTACTACATAATGGTTTAAATGCTGCTCGATTTATTAACTAAATTGCAGGTAAATATTCAATTCTTGAAATCTGATGAAAATATATTATGTCATTTACATTATACGGAACTAGCATTAATAGTTTTATTTCTTAATATGGATGCACTTTTGTATTTTACAAAATAATTTTTAAAATTGCACTACAATAAATCTTAAAGTACAAATAGAAAAATTGAAGAGGAAGAACT